>NC_133648.1:143648421-143779608 GCF_009905375.1 Apium graveolens | reverse complement strand
CCCTTTAGGTTTAATGGTTGAAACCCATAAATGACAAACTTTATGGTTATTCCAGTCCTTAAATGGAGGATGAAAAAATATGAAGTTATAAGGATGCCACCCCAAGAAGGTGACGCCCAGGGAGTGACAGATAAAAAAAATGTTTCAAGCCTCGAGGGCTTCAAGGAATGAAATCTTAGGATCATGAAGAACGAATTTTTGTATCATCAAACTCATGATCTACTGGTTGAAAAAAACTTGAAAAGGGAACAACAAACTCGATTACTTACAAAATTTGGAAATCCTGGAGCCCCGAGGGTCGATTCCCCGATATAGATGGTTCGAACGGCCTTCTATGGAGATGGAAGATGGAAATTCCAAGGATTGATCCAAAAAATTAATGCCCCTTGATGATCTGAATAATCCAACGTATCTCTCTGTGAAAGAAACTACGAATACCTATATTTCAAGGAAGCTGAAGGTACCTTAATCTGGGCGTATGATAGATTCAGTAATCCAGATAACCAGTAGGAAAGTTTTTAAATTCTCTACCACAACGGCCGATGCACGATTTTATAAAGTGCATGACATTTTCTTAAACCTCGAGGGCATGACTCGACAATGGTCCAAGAGTGCATAAGTTATTTTGCATCCCCCATGAACATGAGACGAGGATATAAAAATCCATATACAATCTGGTCCAATTCAAAGAAAATCCCTAATCACCACGTACTTGAATGATAAAATGTCAAGGATCGCCCGAGAAGGAGCCTTGGATGTCAACTTTAAGTTGTCATTGGCAAAAACCAATCTGAAATGCATACACAAGTTGCAAGAGTGGGAAGGCAAGTATGTCAACATAAAAATAAACAACATGAAGAAGAATTTGGCCTCCAATAGGAGGCGATGAAGATAATGACTAGAAGCAAAACAAGGATCAAAAGTGTGATGCTAAGGATAAGTATCCCTGATGGAGACTCTTCATTGAGAAAGAATAATAGAAAATCAAAGTTCACCGAGTATGCACGTTTTAATGCTCCAAGAAGCCGAATCTTGATAAACATGAAAAGATAAAGATGGTTGATGGCTAAAGCCATTGCGCGTCAACCCTGAAAAGAGGAACAAGAATTTGTATTCAAGATTTCATGAGGAGGACATCGATGATTACTGTCAGCTAATGAATACAATTGAGTTCCTAATTCAGAGAGGAATACCGAAAAGGTTCACCGAGATAGTGAAGGTAGTAATAAAATAAAATATTATGAAGAATAAAAGGGGAGAGCAAGATATTCTAGGAAAACATGCAGCCCCGAATGTCGGTTATCAATATGACCTTTAGAAGACTAACGACCGCTGGGACTTCAAGTAGCTCAATGAAAGTTTATGCCCGAAAGGTAGTACACCATAAGGAGCGATAGTGGAAATCGCTAATAACTTTGATGATTCTGATTCGAAGGGGATAAAATTCCTCCATTAGGACCCGATGATCACACTATGATATGAAATTCTGAAAGATTCTTGACAGATGGGAATCGTTAATTCCTAACTTTCATTTTATAATATGTTCCACGATTAAAGGTGTGATGCTCTCTAAACCCGGGTCAGAAGTTTGGGGTTCACAACACATATATAATATATAAACCTGTATATAAAATATTATAAGTAATGACCCTTCTATATAAAACCACGGATCGCAATAGGTTAAAGTGTTACTAGCTAATTACCAAACCTGTATAACAATTAAGCAGATGCATATTTAACCCCTTTAATACTAACCAGGATCTTTTAGGTTGAGGTATAAAAACAAGAACAAAACACTATATTTTATTATAACCCAAATTTAAAATCTCACAGAACTCTTTTATTACAATCCATTATCGTAACTCAAAGCTCTCTTCCTGGATTGGGATCAACACTTTTGGTATTAGAGGATCCCGCTACTTGACACGCTTCTTTACCACGCGAGTCCTGATAGCTTTCATTTTCCTTCCTAACTGAAAACAATAAGGTGAATAATAACAAAGAGGGGGTGAGCCATAAGTTGCTCAATAAGTCCAAATATATAAAAAGTGTTATAACAAAGTTAAATGAACCGGTAATTTGGTTACATCTGCAAAGATATAACCTCGCAAGAAAAGAACAAAGGCCACTATTTCTGAATAACAATAAACTAGACTGGACACAAGTTTGCACCTATATCCTGCTGATCAGTCAGGATATAGTGCAGATCCATACCTCAATGTATAGATCCATTCGGGTACCCAGGCTCTATGGCCCAACACTAGGATCCGTTTAATTCCTGGTCCTTAGGATGAAGTGTATACCTGATCCTAATTATCACCATCCAGTCCACAGATGAGCAACCAGGACAATCAGTTTGCTTTGATGTATCCCAACAATGAAATATATCAGGATATATGTATAAATATAACTATTGGAATATGAATAGAGGATTCAATAAATTAGGAGAATTCAAGAATCGAAATGAAATATGAACAAAGGAATGATAATTGTGTATTAGTGTTTGTGAACAGAAATTATCAGTGTGTAACTACGAATAGAATCTGAAAGTAATTCACTATTCTGAATTTAGAATACGGGAAAAACTTGCCTTCCGCGTGATCTATCACTAGTATATCACCTTCCTCTAACACTGGCCCGATCCGCCTTGTTGGCTTCATCTCTATCAAAGAAATAGACTTATTCAGTCAACTTGTATCTCAATCGCGTTTCAAACCAACTTCACGTAGCCCATATCGTCTACCAGTATGCTTATAATTGACTCGTATAATAATTATAATAATTAAGACCCGGTTCACCACATAATTCACATAGCACATAAGTCACATTTCCATTCTAGGTTTAAAATAATTTTTAAAATCGAATCGACTCGCTATTCGAAGTACTGAACAATATCTGGCTCGTTTCCTAATTTTCGGAATTTATTGGACTCGTCTTTATAATTAATAGGGCATATAAATAAATAGATATAGAAAGTCGACTCATTTTTAAAAGAAATTAGGATTTGAAACTATTTTTAACGAAAATAGATCATTTTCCGAGTTGAAGGACTTTCGTTTTGTTTAAATCTGATAAAGGGTTTAGTTATTATTCGATAAATAAGAATAAATCAATTATTATTCAATATAACTAATTATTCAAAATAATTGAACCCTAAAAATATTTTTAAATAATTGTTTAGGAAAAATCAGAATTAAAAATGATTTTTCCCTAATTTTTGGATTTAAAATGAATTTATTATGAATTATTGAAACTAATTTGATTGATGATCAAAATAATTTATCATTTTTAAATAATTAATAAATAAATATAAATAATAAATAATTAAAGAATAATTAATTAATTTTAGAAAATATTTCAGAATTATTTAGAATATAAATCAATTAATTAAATAATTAATTAATCAATTTATAAAGTAAATAAAACTGATTTTTATAATTAAAAAAATAAAATGTCTCAGAAAATGGAATTCTAACAAAACGGATTAAAACCGGGTTGCAACCGGGTCAAGATGAACAAAACGGGTCAGGAAGAACTCACCGGAAAATTCCCAGTTTCTGATGGATTTCCTGAACTTCGTTAAGTCAAATTTAGGCCAAAACCAACATCGTTTGGTCCCTTTCTCGATTGGGATCGATTCCAAATCAACTCAACATCTCAAACATACCGTTCAATCACTGGAATCATCCCTGAATCTGCAACTCCGGTCAAACCCGACTGAAACTCGGCCAAACATCAATCTAACTATTCTGTACATGAAACTTCGTGTTTTATATCTCAAATCAAAGTTTATGAACTATACAATCAAAGCCCTAACATCTAAGGAACCAAAAATCATTCAAACTCAAAAACGTATAAATCAAACATTGGGTGTAAACCCTAATAATCGAATTCGATCATACAGGAATTGTTTGTTAATTAACAACCATGAATTGATTGCAAACATTGCAGAGAAGGTATATCAATAATCAAATCATCCTAATAACCCTAGGATCAAAAAGTCCAAATTCGGGTATAAACCCTAGAAATCGAAATCAAAAAATAACAGATTAAAACATGAAGTTGATGCTAGAAGAAAAGAAAGAACAGATCAAAAGGATGAATTTGAGTACTCACATCGATCGATTTGGTGCAAAAAACTGATCAAAATCATGGTTTGATTACACGACCTGAATCCGGAAACCCTGACTCGAATTTTAGAGAATTTTCTGATATACTAAATTTTTAGTATTTAATTATAAATAATTAAATAAAAATTAGGCTATTTATAGTAAGTAAAATAATACTCCTAATTAAAATTAAGGGCCTAATTATACTTCTATTAAAAATCAATTGGCCCCAAATTTTATAATTTTTGAGTATTAATTTCTAATTTTTTTAAATATTTAATATATCTATATAAGCCAAAAAATCCCAAAAATTGCGAATAATTCAAAAATACAAAGAAATAGTATAATTGAAAGTCCTATAATTTTATTAAAATAAAAATGTGATTTTTGTGGGGTTTTTAACACCCATGGGACCTAGAAAAAAGTCATTTTTCATGAAAACGATGAAATTTATAACATATCTAGATGTTCGGAATTACGCAATGGTATAAAGCCATTCTAGGAAAAATAAGGCCATTATTTTATTTGAAAATATCACTATTAAAACATATTTCGGGTCGTAATAACTTTTGATGCTGAAAGCTTTGTAATACGAAAGAAAATATCCGATAAATACCCGAAAAATATCCTGTCGATACAAAACACACGTAGCCATACAGTTAGGGTTTTATGACTAATTACACATAATGACACAACAAAACATATATTTCCTCCTTATTACGATATAATACAGCCTAATTTCCAGTCGTTACATCCTTACCCCTTAATAGGATTATGTTCTCAAATATTGCTATGTAAATAACTGGGGATACTTTTCTAACATTTCACTCTCAAGTTCCCAGGTTGACTCTTCAACCAAAGGGTTTTCTAAAAAACTCATACTAACGGAACAGACTTATTCCTCAATACTCTCCTACCGATCTAGAATTCTTATTGGCTGCTTTACATAAGACAAATCAAGTTTAATCTCTATCGGCTCATATTCTATTACATGTCTAGAATCATGATTATATCTCTTAAGTATCGACACGTGAAACACATTATGAATATGATTAATGTGAGGTGGTAAGGCTAACTCGTATGCAACTTTCCCGACTTTCTTCAGAATTTCAAATGGACCAACGTATCGGGGCTTCAGTTTACCCTTGTTTCCAAATCTGATTAATCATTTCCAAGGAGATATTGTTATTAACACATGCTCTCCTTCTTGGTAGTCCTTATCCTTCCTAGCTTGATCTGTATATTTATGTTGTCGATTTTGCGCTGCTTCGAGTCACTTTCGAATAAGCTCTATCTTTCCCCTAGTCTGCTGAATTAGTTCTGGACCTAAGATTTTGCGTTCACCAACTTCATCCCAATACACGGGTGATCTGCATTTCCTTTCGTATAACGCTTCATAAGGCGGCATTCCAATGCTTGCGTGATAGCTGTATTGTAAGAAAATTCCACTAATGGTAAATGATCGTCCTAACTGCCTTCAAAATCAATTACGCATACCCGTAACATATCTTCAATTATTTGGATTGTTCTTTCACTTTGTCCTTCTATTTATGGATGATAAGCGGTACTCATATTTAATTTGGTACCAAGCCATTCCTGAAATTGTCTCCAGAATCTTGAATTGAAACGTGGATCTTGATCAGATTCAATTGATACAGGAACTTCATGTCGCATAAGAATTTCTTTCAGATATAAGTGCACTAACTTGTCGAGCAAAAACCTTTCGTTGATTGGAAGAAAATGTGCTGACTTGGTTAGTCTGTCGATGATCACCCAAATTGCATCATGATTTGCCCTGGTTCTTGGAGGTCCTACCATAAAATCCATCGCTAAATATTCCCATTTCCATTCTGGAATATCCAGTAGTTGTAGTAATCCGCTTGGACGTTGATGTTTTGCTTTCACTCATTGGCATGTATAACATTTACTTACCCATTCTGCTATTTCTTTCTTCATGTTTGGCCACCAAAAGTTTTCTTTCAAATCGCGATACATCTTTGTGCTTCCGAGATGTATGGAATATCTTGAGTGGTGAGCATCCCGTAAAATTTCTTTATTTAGTTCTGACACATTAGGTATCCAAATTCTCGAGGAAAATCGTAGAATTCCTTTATCATCTTTCTGACTTGTGATTCCTACTCCGGTGAGGTTATCGTCCCCTTGACTCATTACTTCTTCTTGACATCTTTGAATCTTTTCCAACAGTTCTGGATGAAAAGTCATTGCATTGTTTAATTCAGTGGATTCCCTTGGAATATGAACTTCAATTTCCAATTTCTCAAATTCTCTGACTAACTCTTCTGAAGAAGTCAACATATTCAATTTCTCTTTCCGGCATAATGCATCTGCTACAACGTTTTCTTTTCTTGGATGATAGATAATTGTAACATCATAATCCTTAATCAATTCTAGCCATCTTCGTTGTCTCATGTTAAGTTCCTTCTGCGTAAAGATATACTTTAGACTTTTATGATCCGTATAAATTTCACACTTCTCGCCGTAAAGGTAATGTCTCCAAAGTTTCAGTGCGAACACGATTGCTGCTAATTCCAGGTCATGCGTAAGATATTTTTGTTCATGAGGTTTCAGTTGTCTAGAACCATATGCAATTACATTACCGTACTGCATCAATACGCATCCTAGTCCTCGATATGAAGCATCACTATAAATAACAAAATCTCCTTGCTCATCTGGTAACACAAGTATAGGTGTTGTCACCAGTCGGTTCTTCAATTCCTGAAAACTTTCTTCACGCTTTTCATTCCATATGAAATTTTCATTCTTTCGAGTCAATTTGGTTAGTGACATAGCTATCTTCGCAAAATCCTTAACAAATCTTCTGTAATAACCTGCCAATCCCAAGAAACTTCTGACTTCTTTCGGTGTCTTTGGTCTTCCCAATTTAATACTACTTCAATATTTGCTGGATCAACTTTGATTCCTTCAATGCTGATAACATAGCCCAAAAATTGTACTTCTCTTAACCAGAATTCACATTTTAAGAACTTCGCATAAAGTTATTCTTCTCTTAAGATTTCCAAAGCAATTTTTAAATACTTTGCATGTTCTTCGTCATTCTTCGAGTAAATTAAGATGCCATCAATAAACACAATTACAAATATATCCAAGTACTTCTTGAATATCCTGTTCATCAAATCCATGAATACAGCTGGTGCGTTAGTCAAACCAAATGCCATTACGAGTAATTCATAATATCCATATCTGGTATGAAAAATAGTCTTGGGAATATCCTCAACCTTGATTTTTAATTGATGGTATCCCGACCTCAAGTCTATCTTAAAAAACCAGGCGACTTATTTTAATTGATCAAACAAATTATCGATTCATGGTAAATGATATTTGTTCTTGATAGTCAACTTATTCAATTCATGATAATCGATACATAGTCGCATACTGTCGTCTTTCTTCTTAACAAATAATATTGGTGCACCCTATGAAGTTACACTGAGTCTTATATTTTCTTTATCCAGAAGATCTTGCAATTGTGTCGCCAATTCTTCCAGTTCAACCGGTGCCATTCGATACGTAGCTTTCGAACTGGTTTTGTACGTGGCGCTAAATCAATAGTAAACTCAATTTCTCGATCCGGTGGTAATCTTGGAAGTTCATCTGGAAAAACATGAGGAAATTCACACACTACAGAAATATCTTCTATCTTCGAATTTTTTTGTCAATATCTAACACATAAGCTAAATAAAATTTACAACCTTGGTCGTAGCAGTCGTTTAATTTGCATCATTGTCAGGAACTTCTTTTGCTGTTCTCACCCGTTAATATTACAGTTGCATTTTTCGTAGTTCGCGATTTCACTTTCTTGTTCGGACAATCGATCTGAGCATTACTTCAAGCTAACCAATCCATCCCTAGAATAACATCAAACTCTCCTAACTTGAAAGGTATCAAGTCGACTGAGAAATAATGTCCTGTTATTTCAATATCACGTTCGGAGACATACTTGATTCTAGGAACTTGGTCGTCATCACTAATTTATAATTAAAGTCTCGCCCAACCGTTGAATTTCATAACATATCTTATCGATGAATTCTTCAGAATTAAAGATCTAGTGGCTTCAGAATTAATCAATATCTTTGCATCTACTAAATTCATAAAAGTGTACATGCAATCACACTTGGACTCTGTACTGCCTCCTTTATAGTCATATTAAAGTCCTTTCTCTAGGCTGACTCTGTTGTGATGGTGGAGGTAATGTCAATACTTTTGGAACACTAGCTGTCCATTGCTGGTCCTCTACAATCTCTAGAAACATGTTCCTTTTTCCCGCACTGGAAGCGAGTACTTCTATTCTCCCTGCTGGATATTTATTAGAATAGTGCCCATTTCTGTTTACAACCTGAAACATGTCACATTTACTTTGTTGCAGACACCCACATGTCTCTGACCACATGTTCTTTCAGTATGACAATGGTGGTCTGACGATTTCCTGCTGGTTTGGACCTTGGAAACGATTACCAGCTCTCTGATTGCCCTGACCTACCCTTTTAAAATTCATATTTGTCCGTCCTTGAAATCCTGACTTCCTGTTAGAACGGTTCTGAAAATTCCTTTGTCCCTTTTCCTTTTGGGACATCACACTTTCCCCTTCAATGATCATGGATTTTTGAACCATGACTGTATATATCATTAAATTCAAATACTACCACTCTGCTACGACATCCATGGCTGTAATCCTTGTTGGAATCTCTTCGTCTGTTTCTCATCAGTATCAACTTGTTCCGGAACAAACCTAGCCAATTCTCTAAACTTGGTTTCATATTCAGTTACGAACATATTCCCTTCCTTCGATTCCAAGAACTTGATTTCCATCTGGTTCTTCATGTAGCGTGGAAATTCTTTTCCAGAAACAATTCAGTAAACTTATCCCAAGTTACGATACTTTCTGCTTCTAAAGCTTTCTTGGATTCCCACCAATAATTTGCTTCTCCTTTCAGGAAATAGCTAGCAAAATCAGTTTTCTGATCCTCTTCAACTTTCACAAGCGCAAACGCTTTCTCCATTTCTTTCAACCAAGCCTAGCCTTAGTAAGATCTGTCGTTGCCCTCAACTCTGGAGGCTTAACTGACTAAAACTGCTTAAAGGTAACAACATGCACAACTGGTGGTATCCGAGGTTCAGGACGAGGTAGCTGTTGTAACATTTGCTGCTGAAACTGTCATGATACTGCATTTACTAATGTATCATTCCCTTCTGTTTTAGCATTAGATGGACATTTGGTTCATGGGATTATTATTCTGTTCTTCAGAGTTGCTGTTGGAGGTTTCAGTTCCGGTCTTTCTTCTTGGTGCCATTTTTTTAATAATAAACAAATAGTTCTTTTAATAATTTATTAAACAGTTGATAGTGGATAAAGAAACAATTTGATTGGTATTAAAACAAGAAATTTAAACAGTTCAGAATTTAAATAATTCATTTGAAATAATTTTAAAATTTTAAAAAATTAATTGAACAACATTATTTTGGATAAAACCAAATTTAAGATATGGAAAACTGTAAAGCAGTAAAGTAATGTAAATACTGTAAAGACTGAATTTTAAAATAAATAAAAAGGGGAAAAGTTGAAAAAGTTTATTTTATACTAACCTAACACCAGCCTCAGGTGTTAATGTTTGATACAAAAGTCTATCATCAGGTCTATCATAACTATTGCTAATACATGTAGGTGGTCTCACACATACATATCTTGTCTCACTATACTATAGCTGCCTCTATCTATATATATCACATAATAATACAACAACCGATGCAACGATTAAACATCGAAATCCTGGTGGAATGCGTCCCAAACTCATGACGGAGGGTCTCCATAACTGACTGTGCAAGACGGGTGGCCCTATAAAACTCTGCATAAGTATGTGGCCCATCATGCATCAATACATCCAACTCAAGAGTAGCACTATAAACTGTCTACTGTAGCCTCTGCATCATTATGTAATCTGGCTGAAAGTGCGGCTAACGGTCCTCTATCCCTCTAGTCAAACAACCCCATAATCTCTCTGCACTGTGATCTCCAATACTGTACATCCTCCCTCACAATACTGTACTCGTGAAACGGTACCATGTGTGGCTCTGCAACCTGTTCAATAGACTCCTGGGATGGAACCCTAGGTATCCCAACAACACCCTGCTGAGGTAATCCCAACTGTAATCCCACATCATTGCTCATCCATCCCCTCGACCGGGGCCATCTGGAATACTTCTGGCACGGGAGCATATACTGGCATAGGAGGTAATACTGCGGCCGGTGGAAACTCTGCCTCAACCTCTGGTATAAACTGATACTCTACAGGTAGTGGAGGTGGTATCAATGGCTCAAAGAACTTCAAAGGATCAAACATCTCCATGGGAATCTTGTAGATGCTCTGGTGCTGGTAGTGGCTCAGGGGGTATCTGTGCTGGTATCTCGGCTGACACGGGTGGTATCACTAGTTCAGCTGGCCTGGTAACAATCCTCTCAGAAGTGATACCATATGATAATATAAAAAATCAAGAAAAAAAGGTCACTCGGCATTCTTAGAACTTATAAATTCCTAATCTAAAACTATCTACATCCTAACCTTCCTATTCTTATCTTATTTGATCTTCCTATCTTATCTTAATCCTACTGTTCTTGTTTTTAGGGACCAAAACCTACAGCTCTGATGTCAAACCTGTAACGCCCTCCAAACCCGGGGTCTAGGTCTGGAGGTTACTAGCTAATTACCAAACCTGTATAATAATTAAGCAGATGTATATCTAACCCCTTTAATACTAACCAGGATCTTTTAGGTTGGGGTATGAAAACAAGAACACACACTACATTTTATTACAACTCAAATTTAAAATTTCAGAGAACTCTCTTTATTACAAACCATTATATAACAAGTTTTAAACTAAATTCATCCTTATTAAAACACACACATTATCTATCTACACTACACCTACTCAGGTAACTCAAAGCTCTCTTCCTGGATTGGGATCAACACTTTTGATATCAGAGGACCCTGCTGCTTGACACGCTTCTTTACCACGCGAGTCCTGAAAGGTTTCATTTCCCTTCTTAACTGAAAATAATAAGGTGAATAACAACAAAAAGGGGGTAAGCCATAAGTTGGTCAACAAGTCCATAATATATAAACAGTGTTATAAAAAAGCTAAATAAACCAGTAATTTGGTTACATCTGCAAAGATATAACCTCGCAAGAAAAGAACAAAGGCCACTATTTGCGAGTAACAATAACTAGACTTGACACAAGTTCGCACCTATATCTTGCTGATCAGTCAGGATACAGTGCAAATCCATACCTCAATGTATAGATCCATTTGGGTACCTAGGCTTTACGACCGAACAAAAGGATCCGGTTAATTCCCGGTCCTTAGGATCAAGTGTATACCTGATCCTAATCGTCACCATCCAATCCACATATGAGCAACCTGAATAATCGGTATGCTTTGATATATCCCAATATCGGAATATATCAGGATATATGTGTATATATATATAACTATTGGAATATGATTAGAGGATTCAATGAATTAGGAGAAATTAGGAATCAAAATGAAATATGAACAAAGAAATGATAATTATGTATCAGTGTTTGTGAACAGGACTAATCAGTGTGTAACTGCGACAAGAATCAGAAAGTAATTCACTATTCTGAATTTTAAATAGGGGAAAAACTTGTCTTTCGCGTAATCTATCAGAATTATATCACCGTCCTCTAACACTGTCCCAATCCTCCTTATTGGCTTCGTCTCTATCAAACAAATAGGCTTATTCAGTCACCTTGTATCTCAATCGCGTTTCAAACCAATTCACGTAGCCCATATCGTCTACCCGTACGCTTATAATTGACTCATATAATAATTAATAACAATTAGGACTCGATTTACCACGTGATTCACATAGCACATAAGTCACATAGTCATTCTAGGTTTAAAATAATTTTTAGAATCGAAATCGACTCGCTATTCGCATTACTGAACAATATCTGGCTCGTTTCCTAATTTTCAGAATTTATTGGACTCGTCTCTATAATTAATAGGGCATATAAATAAATAGATATCTAAAGTCGACTCATTTTTAAAAGAAATTAGGATTTAAAACTATTTTTAATAAAAATAGATCATTTTTTCCGAGTCGAAGGGCTTTCGTTTTGTTTAAATCAGATAAACGGTTTAGTTATTAATCGATAAATAAGAATAAATCAATTTTTTATTTAATATAACTAATTATTCAAAATAATTTAACCCTAAAAATATTTTTAAATAAATATTTAGGAAAAGTCAAAATTAAAAATAAGTTTTCCATAATTTTTTGGAATTAAAATGAATTTATTATGCCTTATTAAAATTAATTTGAATAATTATCAAAATAATTAATCATTTTTAAATAATTAATAAATAATAATTGTAGCGCCCCCAAACCAGCTCTTTCACGGATTTGGGTCACCACATCATGCAGTGTATCAAATAGCTGTTTATTATTACAATAGCATAAAAAGTACTTTTATTACATTTATCTTATCACGTCCACAGATCCAAGGATCACTTACTAATACCATACATACTCCTCGAACCAAAGTATCAACCACTAGAACTTTATTACATAACTAAAATGTATTCCACTGTTAGGCGACTTCCATAGCATATGGCTGGCACACAGACAATCTAACGATCCATGCTTGAACTTGGCATCTTTTCCTTGCCCTTCGCACGCGGATTTGGATGTTTATCATTTTCTGATTTGACTGCTAAAAGAAATGTAATGATAGAAAGAGTGAGCATCAATATGCTCAGCAAATTCACTATTTAACCAACACCCAAAAATAGGAAATAACAGAATACATTTGATTTTTTTTTTAAGAATAAACAATAACTGACGACTATAATAATAAAACTCAAATATGAGAATGTTAACAACTCAAACACATCTTTAAACAACATGACACAAGAGCATACTGGTCGTCCACCTTTCGATACCCCAAGGCTCGATCAACTACCATGACACAAGTATCGACTCCTGCAGAACTCGCGTGTAGCGTGATCAGTGCCTTCAGGCAAGTCCCACCTTACATTTCAAATTTTGCTAGCAATTAATCATTAATGGGTTATCACACAACCCTGTCTACCACAGAGCAAATGTCACTTTGAACATAACACATTGTCACTAACCATGGTTAACCATCACGGACCAGATTGAATATGGTCAACATTTCCGGACCATATAATCATGGTCAACGTTTCTGGACCATGTTGACCAGTTTTGAATATGAATCCCCGAGTAATTCCTTGATAGCGAAGCTAGACACTAGAAAATTTATTTGCTAAGTCTAGCACACAGCTAGCACTTTCCAAATAAATTACATTAACCCGAAAAATGGATTAATTCAGAGAACAAGGAAATAATTTTAGATGACACGGACAAGGCATCGTCTGGAAAGCAAAGGAGGTGACCATCTCGAACAAAGAGATGGGTCAAGTTCAAAGAAAAATTATTTAGTTATCTCAAATCAGAAGAATAACCAAACGACTAAATAACGTTCAGGACTATTGTGAGTAGGACCAATCACTACGAGTAATAAACTTAACATATTTTCTAATAATTTCTGATTCGAACAATGAATCAGTCCTTGACTTCAATAAAAGTGGATACATCTGGACAATAGATGTAACCGACAAGAAACGAATGTGGTTGACCCGAATTAAGGAATCAAACCTTAACTAAAAAAAATTAAAAGGAGTCGTCTCGATCAATGAGCACGACTAAGGTTTATTAAAAGATAGGGTAATCGATCGAAGAAATTTAAATACAAATAGCTAATCCAAAAAATATGATAATATTTTAAAAGTTCAGAAAATAAATCATTCTTAACTAAATAAATAAATTTGAAATAACAATACTTGAGAAAAATATAATTAAAAACATTTACGAAAACAAATATTTTTAAGGTGAGTGGAGAGATAGTAAACTTGTCTTGCTCGCCCGTATGCTAAGAATAATTATAATAATTTAAAACAATACGACAGCTCAACATTGCTCCAATATTCCACGAGTAAAAATAGAATTTCTATCAATTCATAAAATAAGGAAAAAAAAATTAAATAATATTCGACAAAGGAGCACAAACACTCACTCTAAATATTCTTTCTTAAAATATTTTAATGCCAATAATTTTTTTTAATTCATTATTTTAATAATAAATTAATCGAGTCATTTTATTTATTAAATTATACTAAGCTAACGATAATATCCCTAAAACTTGACTTTATTTATAATCCACATTTACACTCTTCAAGTTTTATTTCATAATTATTTTACTATTAAATAACTTGGTAACAATGCATCCACTCTAAGTATCTTGTATTATTTTTAATCACCACTTATACTATATTTCATAAATTAATACACAAATTCTTGTTTAACCAAAAATAATAATACGTTACTTTTATCTAATTTCTTTTTCCCATTAATCCAACTATTTCCCCCTTTTTTTTGTTTTAATGTCACTTTTATTTATCCCATTCTTTTATTACATTTATTACCCATTATTTATTATCCAATTAACAGTACTTATTATTTATCAACTCATTCTAATTTTATTTTACCAATTTACAAATTTACCCCCATTTTCCCCAAACTCATCCTCAACCTTTCCTCCCCCACCACCTCATCACCTTCCATGGCTGCCGCCGGCCGGAGCCTCCGCCGTCGGCCGTTTTCCGGCTAACCCGAAACATAATTTTCTTCGCATAATTCTGCTGCCCATGGCCCGATCTACAAGCTCCCATCAATCGTTTTTCCAGAAATTATTACCCACCCATTTTCCGGCTAAAATCTCTCTCCCTCTTCCTCTCTTTCTCTCCCTCACTCTCATTCTCTCTCTCTCATGTTCTCTCTCTCCCTCTCTCTCTCTTTCTCTCTGCTCTCTCTCTTCTTCCCTCTCTCACTCTCTGCAACTACCGAACACCACCACCACGCCGGTGGTGGCTCCGCCGTCGTCCCCCTTCCCCTGTACCAACATCACACATACACAACTCTCTCCTCTCAACCACTCTCATTCAATCTCTCCTTTCTCTTTCCCTCAATCTCTCCCTCTATTAGCCTCTCCATGTCTCGCTCTCGGTTGCTCTCTGCACAAACATGCAACACAGCAACAACACAATCAAAACTTCCTCTCCATTTTCTCCGTCTCCGACCGACCACCCTCCACCACCGCTGCACAAATACACACAACCAAACACACCACACAGATCTTCCCTTCTTCTCCTGCAACGTCCGTTTTCCGCCACCATGTCGGAAACCACCGCCGGCGACTCCACAGCCGCGGTGGCTCCGCCCGTTCTCCTCTCCTCCTCCAAACAACTCACGTACAGTTGTTCTCCCTCCTGTTTATCTTTTGCAAATTAGGACCCTTACCACAACAACCAACACATCTGGGAATACCCTTATTTACAGTTCTACAACCCTTTTAATTTGTAGTCCCCTTTTGTTAAAATAAAAAAAAACAATTAAATCAATAAATCTCAAGCCCCTTAATTATATCTTATCAATTTATTAGGTGTATACACACAACTTAAAGGCTGAAATTTTGCAACACTTGCCAAAATTAATTCCCTAACAATAACAACAATACTAATTTACTCCCTAATTATTCTCTAGAGATAAATTAAGGTTAATGACACCAAATCTTAGTAAAGAAGGATAAAATTTTGCAGTAGTTACCTTGAATGCAGATTAGTTGTATTACACAATCTCCAAATTTCCCTCTTTCTCCTGATCTTTTACTCTTCACAGACGGCTAAAAGAACCTTGGTAACCCTAATTATTATTATTTTAATAAGGGTATCTTTATCTAGACTCTTCCTAAAAAAATCTAACTTCCCGATGCTTCTACTCAAAATATCTAAGAAGCTTTAACTATAAGCCAAGCATTTTATTTTATTTATCACTTTTCTTTATGATGAAAATATTATTACCAACTAAAAAAAACATAAAGATAAAAATTTTCCTAAGTGAGTTAAATTAAAATATCTTAAAACAATTATGATACTAATTTTATTGAGTCTCAAATAAATCATTACTAGAGTTTAAATCTATCAAAATAATTTTACTAGTTAAAATAAAATAGTATTCTAAATAAATTAATTAGATGCTTTGAAAAAAAATAAATTTATAAAATAAATAGCTAATAGTTATTATAAATAAAACTAGGGATCTCCGCACACGGAATAAAATTTTTAAATGACTGATAAAATTTTCTAAGAATTAATTCTAGCCTTAAATTTTATTTTATTTAATTAATTATTCATTTATTTATTTATCTATTTATTATTTTTATCCGGGTACAAAAGCAAAATTTTCTCGAGGGCTAAAATTTATAAATTTTTGAGGCGGTCTAAATAAAAATTAGAATATTACTTGTGTGTTGTTACTTGTGTGTTGTCGGTCGTTACATTATCCCCTCCTTATAGGATTCCGTCCCCGGAATCACTCTCGTCGCTGAATAGAAACGGGTACTTGTTGCGCATCTCACTCTCGAGTTCCCAAGTAGCTTCTTCAGTTGCGTGATTTCACCATAACACTTTGACCAAAGGTATATTCTTCTGTTTTAATTCTTGTACTTTCCGATCTATAATTTCCAACGGTTGCTCTTCATAAGTCAAATTAGATTTTACCTCAATCGGCTCGTAATTAAGGACATGGCAGTTATCTTGATGATATTTCTTTAGTACAGATATATGAAATACGTCATGAATATGTTGTAGATCTGGTGGTAATGCTAATTGATAAGAGACTGATCCGACTCTCTTTAAGATTTCAAAAGGTCCAATAAATCGAGGGCTCAATTTGCCTTTCTTGCCAAATCTCATCACACCCTTCCAAGGGGAAATCTTTAATAAAACCTTTTCTCCAATTTCAAATTCCTTATCTTTTCTTCCTTGATTCGCGTACTTTCTCTGTCGGTCTTGAGCAGCCACTAACCTTTTACAGATATTTTCAATGGATTATTTAGTCTGTTGGATCATTTCTGGGCCTAGTAACTTCCTTTCTCCAACTTCATCCCAGCAAACCGGTGAGCGACACTTCCTTCCATATAATGCCTCATAAGGAGCCATATCTATACTTGAATGATAGCTATTATTATAGGCGAACTCAACTAAAGGTAAATGGTCATCCCAACTCCCTTTGAAATCCAAAGCGCAAGCTCTTAACATATCCTCTAGTGTTTGAATCGTCCTTTCACTTTGTCCATCCGTCTGTGGATGATAAGCGGTGCTCATACTAAGTCTTGTACCAAGGCATTCCTGAAAGCTCTTCCAAACTTCGATGTGAATCTGGCATCTCTATCTGACACTATAGACACAAGGACTCCA
Organism: Apium graveolens; assembly: GCF_009905375.1. NCBI lineage: Eukaryota > Viridiplantae > Streptophyta > Magnoliopsida > Apiales > Apiaceae > Apium > Apium graveolens. The sequence continues at coordinate 143,762,107 of NC_133648.1, read as the reverse complement.
TGTCGAGTCACTATTTCCTTTAAATATAGAGTCACCAATTTCTCAATTGTGTACCTTTCATTTATTGGTAGGAAATGTGCTGATTTAGTGAGTCGGTCCACTATAACCCATATGGCGTCATGATTGGCTCTAGTTCGAGGTAAACCTACAACAAAATCCATTGTAATATGCTCCCACTTCCACTCGGGAATTTCTAGAGGTTGCAAAAGTCCACTTGGCCTTTGATGTTCAGCTTTTACCTGTTGACATGTCAAGCACCTACTAACCCATTCTGCAATCTCCCTGTTCATATTGGGCCACCAATAATTTTGCTTAATGTCCTGATACATTTTTGTGCTTCCTGGAAGAATTGAATAACGTGAGTTATGGGCTTCATTCATGATCTCATGTTTCAACTCTTCAACATTCGGAATCCAGATTTGTGAGGCATATCTCCTAATTCCTTTTTCATCTTTTGAACTTCGAAGTTCTTCTCTTGTCAACTCAGACCTTCTTTCTTCTAAAAACTATTCTTGACATCTGCGTATCTTCTCAATTAGTTCTGGTTGTACACGAATCTCAAATACGTGCTCTTTAGCTTGGACTGGAATCTTGACTTCTAATTCCATCTTCTCGAACTCCCTGATCAGCTCTTCCGAAGTAATCAACATCTTAAGTCTTTCTTTTCTACTCAAAGCGTCTGCATCGACATTTGCCTTTCCAGGGTGATAGTTTATCGTGCAATCGTAGTCCTTTATCAATTCCAACCAATGTCTATGTCTCATATTCAGCTCTTTCTGGGTGAAAATATACTTCAGACTTTTATGGTCCGTGTAGATCTCACACTTTTCCCCATATAAATAATGTCTCCAAATCTTAAGCGCAAACACTATGGCTGCTAATTCCAGATCATGCATTGAATACCTAGTCTCGTATTCCTTTAGTTGTCGAGAAGCGTAGGCAATTACTTTCCTATTTGCATTAAAACGCAACCTAGGCCTTTATGTGACGCGTCACTGTAAATTACAAAGTTTCCTTTCTCATCGGGTAAGGTTAAAACTGGTTCAGATATTAATCTCTTCTTGAGTTCTTGAAAACTCTCTTCACATTTCGGGGTCCATTCAAACTTCTCGCTCTTTCTTGTGAGTTTGGTCAATGGAGTGGATATTTTGGAAAAATCTTTGACGAACCTTCGATAGTAGCCAGCTAATCCAAGAAAACTCCTAACTTCAGTTGGTGTCTTTAGTAGTTCCCAATTTGCAACTGCTTCCACCTTTTCAGGGTCAATAGAAATTCCTTCACGACTTACTATATGACCTAAGAATTGCACTTTCTCCAACCAAAACTCGCATTTTGAAAATTTAGCATACAACTTTTCTTTCCTTAGGATATCCAAGGTCAATCTAAGGTGTTCCGCAAGCTCATAAGGTGTCTTGGAGTATATCAAGATGTCATCAATAAATACAATTACAAACTTGTCCAGGTACTTCTTGAACACTCTATTCATTAGATCCATGAAGGCAGCTGGAGCATTCGTCAATCCAAATGGCATGACTAAAAATTCGTAATGTCCGTATCGAGTCCTAAAAGCGGTCTTTGGAATATCTTCAGGCTTGATTTTTAGTTGATGATAACCTGACCTTAAGTCAATCTTTGAAAAGTGAGCAGCTCCTTTTAGTTGATCGAACAAGTCATCAATCCTCGGTAGTGGATATTTGTTCTTTATTGTCATCTTATTTAATTCACGATAATCGATACATAACCGCATGGATCCATCTTTCTTCTTTACAAACAGAAGTGGTGCTCCCCAAGGAGCCACACTAGGACGAATCACTCCCTTTTCTAGCAGCTCTTGTAGTTGGGTCGCTAATTCCTTCATTTCAATGGGTGCCATCCTATAAGGTGCTTTAGAAATAGGTTGTGTTCTTGGAGCAAGGTCGATCGTGAATTCTATCTCCCTATCAGGGGGCAATCCCGGTAATTCTTCCGGAAAGACATCTTCAAATTCATTGACCACAGGAATTTCTTTGATCTTAGGGGTGTGGTTTCTATGTCTATCACGTGAGCTAAATAAGCTTGACATCCTTGCCGAAGGAATCTCTTTGCTTCCATCATGGTTAAGAACTTATTCCTTTGTTTTCGTCCATGCATCATTACTCGTTTACCCTCTGGCTTTTTCACACTTACTCGCTTTCGTCGACAATTAATTTGTGCGTCATATTTAACTAACCAATCCATTCCTAAAATCACGTCAAATTCTCCTAACTTAAAAGGAATGAGGTCAGCAGTAAAATGTTGTCCACATATTTCTATGTCACAATTTTGACATACTTGATCAACATTGACAACTTCCTGGTTTGCTACTTCTATGGCCATAACTTCTTCTAACGTAGCTGACTCGATGCCCAACTTACTCATACAGTTCAAAGATATAAAAGATCTTGTAGCACCGGAATCAATTAAAATACATGCATCTTCAGAATTAACTAGAAGCGTACCTGCTATAACATCATTATCAGCATCGGCATCTTTAACCGTCATGTTGAAAGTGTGTGCAGTAGGCTTGTTGCTTGGAGGTGCCATAAGTCTAAGTGTCGAGCTTTCCTTAGGTGCTTGCTTTCGACAATCTTTAGCCATGTGACCCTTCTTCCCACAAGAGTAACAAATAGTAGCTTTTTCCTTGCAGTGAGACGCATAGTGTCCTTTTTGTCCGCAGTTGAAACAAGTGACATTTGCCTGATAACACTCCCCAAGATGCTTTCTTCCACATGTTTTGCACTCAGGTACAGGAGGTTTGCCCTGAAGCAAGTTAGAGTTTTGAGGGGTCCAGAATTTTGTATTATCCTTCCGAGCACCAACATTTTCAATCCTTCTATTTCCAATGTTCGTGTCCTCACGTTTCACAAAAGGTCGTTTCCCTGGCTGATTTTCAACCTTTTTCTCAAAACTTCTTCCACTATGGTTTTGGAACTTTCTCTTCTTCACATTTGCGTCCTTAGCATACAGTTCGCTTCCACTTTCCACAATTGCAACTTTTTGAACTAGTGTAGTGTAGTTGGTGGTTCTGAATGTAGGGTTTTAGTCCTTGCTGAAATCGCTTGGCTTTCTTCTCATCAGTGTCAACATGGTATGGGAAGAACCTAGAGAGCTCAGTGAACTTAGCTTCATATTCAGCTACTGACATGTTTCCTTGCTTAAGTTCTAAAAACTTAAGTTCCATCTGATTCTCCATGTATTTTGGAAAGTACTTTTCGAGGAACAGTTTCGTAAATCTAGTCCATGGTATAGGAAAAGTGGTTTCAAGTGTTTTCTTGGCTTCCCACCAATAGTTAGCTTCTCCTTTTAGCATATAGGCAGCAAAGATAGTTTTCTTCTCTTCTTTAACATCAACTATTTCAAATGTCTTTTCGATCTCACGAAGCCAAACTCGAGCCTCAACAGGGTCAGTGGTACCTTTGAACTCAGGAGGGTTCAAAGATTTAAAGGATTTGAAGGTAACAGTAGATGGGGTTTGCTGATCTTGTGGTCCCCCTCCTCTAGTTGGAGGATTTTGAGTTTGTTGTCGCAGAAATGCCACCAATAATTGCATAGGATCATCTTGATTCGGAGGTGGGGTCGGGTCCCTATGTTGCCTTCGGTCTTGGTTTTGTTGCAGGTGAGGTTGGGTATCATGGCTTTCTTCTTCTGGTGGAGGTGGAGGATTCTTCTTAGGTCATCCTCTTGGCATCTTCTTGCTATTTAAAATAAAACAATAGGTTGATTAAAATATTCCAAAACAGTATAACGTCCCAACAAGTAAAAAAAACAGGGTATAAAAAATTTCATGTATATCATGACAAAAAGGTAAACCTCAAATTCGAGTTGAATATAATCATGAAATCCTTTTTCCTAAAATAAGTCTCTTGAACTTGAGTAACATAATAATTAAACTATTTCCCAAAATATACATCATGTCTCATTATTTGAACCTCGAGTTTTAATCATTTTTTTTTCTAACTTTTTGAAAAGTTTCGGTATTTATCGCAACCATGTAAAATCTATATCTACCAAGGCAACATAATAAAATGCTAACAAATATAAAATACCATAACATCCATAATATAAAAGAGTCATCAACCATCTGATGATGATATCATACTCTGCCGACAGAGAGTATATCATAATACATAACAAAAGTGATACCCCAACAGGCTGGGTCAAAATATCAGTACACCATAATGATCAAGTACATCATCATAACATCCTACTACATACTAGAGATCAAGTCAACTACTATGTCAATCTCGAGACTGCATCAAAACAAAAAGTCTACAGCCTCATCAGCATCAAATCTATCACTACAACTATCAGCAGTACAGTCAGCAGCTAGCATCATAAGTACGAGTCACCAAAAGATAGGGATACACACTATATAGACGTGTTATCCCTCAAAAAGTCAAAAGACTGCACAATATCCATAGTCATGATCGGTCAATGACTGAACAACGAGGTGATCCTCCCACGAAACTCTGTGATCGCTCTCTCCACAAGTGTGGCCATCGTGGCGCTATCAACCTGGCCAGAACTCGTAGATGGTATCCCAGTAATAGAACTCCTCAAACCAGTTAGAATAGTCTCAGCAATCTGGTGAACAATCTCCATCTGAACATCCCTAGTCAAAGCACTACCACCAAGGTGAACACGAGTAGGGTCTGTAGCAGTAAGTAGCCTGATAAGAGACTCTTTAGTGTCAAAAAGGTCCTCATACCTATGCCATAACCACTGATGCTGCTGGAACAATGAATAGTAAAGGTGAAATGGTACCATGCCAGACTCGACCACATCAGGAGCAAGGGGTAACGGTGGCATAACAGCCGTAGCGCCTACAGGGCTAGTATCAGGAGTATGAACGGATACTGGAGGTGCAGAAGGCGCAGTGTCACAAACAGGTGCCTCAGAAGTAACAGCAACTATGGGACCAAGAACAGTCGGCTCTACAGGAGCCTGCACATAAACAGGAGCTAGTGCAGAGAATAAAGCAGATAAAGAGACAAGTGGTCCTGGAGGTGCAGAGCTAATCAATCTCTCAGTACGGACTGGTGAAAGCTGGCTCTCATCAACACGCTCAGTCCTAATAGGGCTCGGTATCTCAAAACGATACCTATCAGCAGTGATCATATGGGTCTGGGGCTCGACCGAGGCAGGGTGGAAGTGACTAACCAGTTCAGCAACCATGACATCCACTTCTCTAGACTCAGGTGGTACATAAGCAGATGATAACGTCTGAGTGAGTGCAGATAAAGGTACAACAGGGGTGATCTCCGCCAGTGAAGCATACACAGAATCCTGTATCTCAGGAGCAGAAACAGCTGTAGGTGTCACTACAAGTACAGGGTCAACCTCATAATCCAAATCAACGATCTCAGGGGGTATAACTGGTGGTGGAGATATAACCGCAATGGATGAGTCGTCGCTATCACAGTCGATAACCATAATCTCCTCTGAAGGATCACTGTCAGACTCGGAACCAGAGCTGAATGCGTCTCGAGGGTATGGCGTCGGGGGGTCTATCACGAACAGATCGGGTACCTGACATCTAAATACATATACACAAATGCACCAAATCGTTGTTAAATATTAGTCTCTAAAATCCACTCAATTCTCTAATATACTTCACAATAAGTCTTATATCTTAATAGTTAGGTTTAGCTAAATTCTTATATGTTTAAAGTTATACGTACTTAGTATAATCTTATTTCGCTCTCAAATTACATTCCTAGGGGTTCGCGTCCTAAGAATATAACTATAGCTCTGATGCCACCTCTGTAGCGCCCCCAAACCCGCTCTTTCACGGATTTGGGTCGCCACATCATGCAGTGTATCAAATACCTGTTTACTATTACAATAGCATAAAAAGTACTTTTATTACATTTATCTTATCACGTCCACAGACCCAAGGATCACTTACTAATACCATACATACTCCGCGAACCAAAGTATCAACCACTAGAACTTTATTACATAACTAAAATTTATTCCACTGTTAGGCGACTTCCATAGCATATGGCTGGAACGCAGACAATCTAACGATCCATGCTTGAACTTGGCATCTTTTCCTTGCCCTTCGCACGCGGATTTGGATGTTTATCATTTTCTGATTTGACTGCTAAAAGAAATGTAATGATAGAAAGAGTGAGCATCAATATGCTCAACAAATTCACTATTTAACCAACACCCAAAAATAGGAAATAACAGAATACATTTGAATTTTTTTTAAGAATAAACGATAACTGACGACTTAAATAATAAAACTCAAATATGAGAATGTTAACAACTCAAACACATCTTTAAACAACATGACACAAGAGCATACTGGTCGTCCACCTTTCGATACCCCATGGCTCGATCAACTACCATGACACAAGTATCGACTCCTGCAGAACTCGCGTGTAGCGTGATCAGTCCCTTCAGGCAAGTCCCACCTTACATTTCAAATTTTGCTAGCAATTAATCATTAATGGGTTATCACACAACCCTGTCTACCACAGAGAAAATATCACTTTGAACATAACACATTGTCACTAACCATGGTTAACCATCACGGACCAGATTGGATATGGTCAACGTTTCCGGACCATATAATCATGGTCAACGTTTCTGGACCATGTTGACCAGTTTTGAATATGAATCCCCGAGTAATTCCTTGATAGCGAAGCTAGACACTAGAAAATTGATTTGCTAAGTCTAGCACACAGCTAGCACTTTCCAAATAAATTACATTAACCCAAAAAATGGATTAATTCAGAGAACAAGGAAATAATTTTAGACGACACGGACAAGGCATCGTCTGGAAAGCAAAGGAGGTGACCATCTCGAACAAAGAGATGGGTCAAGTTCAAAGAAAAATTATTTAGTTATCTCAAATCAGAAGAATAACCAAACGACTAAATAACGTTCAGGACTATTGTGAGTAGGACCAATCACTACGAGTAATAAACTTAACATATTTCCTAATAATTTCTGATTCGAACAATGAATCAGTCCTTGACTTCAATAAAAGTGGATACATCTGGACAATAGATGTAACCGACAAGAAACGAATGTGGTTGACCTGAATTAAGGAATCAGACCTTAACTAAAAGAAATTAAAAGGAGTCGTCTCGATCAATGAGCACGACTAAGGTTTATTAAAAGATAGGGTAATCGATCGAAGAAATTTAAATACAAATAGCTAATCCAAAAAATATGATAATATTTTAAAAGTTCAGAAAATAAATCATTCTTAAATAAATAAATAAATTTGAAATAACAATACTCGAGAAAAATATAATTAAAAACATTTACGAAAACAAATATTTTTAAGGTGAGTGGAGAGATAGTAAACTTGCCTTGCTCGCCCGTATGCTAAGAATAATTATAATAATTTAAAACAATACGCGAGCTCAATATTGCTCCAATATTCCACGAGGAAAAATAGAATTTCCATCAATTCATAAAATAAGGAAAAAAAATTAAATAATATTCGACAAAGGAGCTCAAACACTCACTCTAAATATTCTTTCTTAAAATATTTTAATGCCAATAATTTTTTTTAATTCATTATTTTAATAATGAATTAATCGAGTCATTTTATTTATTAAATTATACTAAGCTAACGATAATATCCCTAAAACTTGACTTTATTTATAATCCACATTTACACTCTTCTATTTTTATTTCATAATTATTTTACTATTAAATAACTTGGTAACAATGCATCCACTCTAAGTATCTTGTATTATTTTTAATCACCACTTATACTATATTCCATAAATTAATACTCAAATTCTTGTTTAACCAAAAATAATAATACGTTACTTTTATCTAATTTCTTTTTCCCATTAATCAAACTATTTCCCCTTTTTTTTTGTTTTAATGTCACTTTTATTTATCCCATTCTTTTATTTCATTTATTACCCATTAATTATTATCCAATTAACAATACTTATTATTTATCAACTCATTTTAATTCTATTTTACCAATTTACAGATTTACCCCCATTTTCCCCAAACTCATCCTCAACCTTTCCTCCCCCCACCTCATCACCTTCCATGGCTGCCGCCGGCCGGAGCCGCCGCCACCGGCCGTTTTCCGGCTAACCCGAAACATAATTTTTTTCGAATAATTCTGCTGCCCATGGCCCGATCTACAAGCTCCCATCAATCGTTTTTCCAGAAATTATTACCCACCCATTTTCCGGCTAAAATCTCTCTCCCTCTTCCTCCCTTTCTTTCCCTCACTCTCGTTCTCTCTCTCTCTTGTTCTCTCTCTCCCTCTCTCTCTTTCTCTCTGCTCTCTCTCTTCTTCCCTCTCTCACTCTCTGCAACTACCGAACACCACCACCACGCCGGTGGTGGCTCCGCCGTCGTCCCCCTTCCCCTGTACCAACATCACACATACACAACTTCCTCCTTTCAACCACTCTCAATCAATCTCTCCCCTCTCTTTCCCTCAATCTCTCCCTCTATTAGCCTCTCCATGTCTCACTCTCGGTTGCTCTCTGCACAAACATGCAACACAACAACAACACAATCAACACTTCCTCTCCGTTTTCTCCGTCTTCGACCGACCACCCTCCACCACCACTGCACAAATACACAAAACCAAACACACCACACAGATCTTCCCTTCTTCTCCTGCAACGTCCGTTTTCCGCCACCATGTCGGAAACCATGCCGGCGACTCCACAGCCGCGGTGACTCCGCCCGTTCTCCTACTCCAAACAACTCACGTACAGTTGTTCTCCCCCCCTGTTTATCTTTTGCAAATTAGGACCCTTACCACAGCAACCAACACATCTGGGAATACCCTTATTTACAGTTCTACAACCCTTTTAATTTGTAGTCCCCTTTTGTTAAAATAAAAATAAATAAATAAATAAACAATTAAATCAATAAATCTCAAGCCCCTTAATTATATCTTATCAATTTATTAGGTGTATACATACAACTTAAAGGCTGAAATTTTACAACACTTGCCAAAATTAATTCCCTAACAATAACAACAATACTAATCTACTCCCTAATTATTCTCTAGAGATAAATTAAGGTTAATGACACCAAATCTTAGTAAAGAAGGATAAAATTTTGCAGTAGTTACCTTGAATGCAGATTAGTTGTATTACACAATCTCCTAATTTCCCTCTTTCTCCTGATCTTTTACTCTTCACAGACGGCTAAAAGAACCTTGGTAACCCTAATTATTTTTTTTATAAGGGTATCTTTATCTAGACTCTTCCTAAAAAAATCTAACTTCCCGATGCTTCTACTCAAAATATCTAAGAAGCTTCAATTATAAGCCAAGCATTTTATTTTATTTATCACTTTTCTTTATGATGAAAATATTATTACCAACTAAAAAAAACATGAAGATAAAAATTTTCCTAAGTGAGTTAAATTAAAATATCTTAAAACAATTATGATACTAATTTTATTGAGTCTCAAATAAATCATTACTAGAGTTTAAATCTATCAAAATAATTTTACTAGTTAAAATAAAATAGTATTCTAAATAAATTAATTAGCTGCTTTGAAAAAAAATAAATTTATAAAATAAAAAACTAATAGTTATTATAAATAAAACTAGGGATCTCCGCACACGGAATAAAATTTTTAAATGACTGATAAAATTTTCTAAGAATTAATTCTAGCCTCAAATTTTATTTTATTTAATTATTTATTCATTTATTTATTTATCTATTTATTATTTTTATCCGGGTACAAAAGCAAAATTTTCTCGAGGGCTAAAATTTATAAATTTTTGAGGCGGTCTAAATAAAAATTAGAATATTACTGGTTTATTGTCGGTCGTTACAATAATAATATTAATAATATTAATAATAATAATAATAATTAAATAAATAATTAATTAATTTTAGAAAATATTTCAGTATTATTTATAATATAAATTAATTAATTAAATAGTTAATTAATCAATTTATAAAATAAATAAAACTGGTTTTTATAATTAATAAAATTAAAATTCCAGAAGCAGTTGTCAGAAAATGGATTTTGACAAAACGGATCAAAACCGGGTTGCAAAACGGGTTGCAACCGGGTCAAGATGAACAAAACGGGTCAGGAAGAAGTCACCGGAAAATTCATAGTTTTCGGTGGGTTTCCCGGACTCCGTTCAGTCAGATTCAGGCCAAAACCAACATCGTTTGGTTCCTTTCTCGACTAGGATCGATTCCAAATCAACTCAACATCTCAGGCATACCGTTCAATCATCTGAATCATCCCGGAAATCTGCAACTCCGACCAAAACCGATTGAAACTCTGGCTAAACATAAATCTAACTATTTTGTACACGAAACTTCGTGTTCTATATCTCAAATCAAAGCTTATGAACTATACAATCAAAGCCCTCACATCTAAGGAAAAAAATTTATTCAAACTCAAAATCATATAAATAAAAAATTGGGTATAAACCCTAATAATCGAATTCGATCATCATGATTCGTTTGTTTAATTAACCACCATGAATCGATTGCAAACATCACAGAGAAGCTATATCAATAATCAAATCATCCTAATAACCCTAGAATCAAAAAGTCCCAATTCAGGTGTAAACCCTAAAAATCAAAATCGAAAAATAACAGATTAAAACATGAAATTAATGCTAGAATCGAAAGAACTGATCAAAAGGATGAATTTGAGTACTCACATCGATCGATTTGGTGCACAAAACTGATCAAAATCACGGTTTGATTACACGACCTGAATCCGGAAACCCTGACCTGAATTATAGAGAATTTTCTGATTTTCTAAATTTTTTGTAATTAATTATAAATAATTAAATAAAAATTAGGCTATTTATAGTAAGTAAAATAATACTCCTAATTAAAATTAAGGCCCTAATTATACATCTATTAAAATTAATTGGCCCCAAATTTTATAATTTTTGAGTATTAATTTCTAATTTTTGAATATATAATATATATAATATTTATGCCAAAAATTCCTAAAAATTGTGAATAATTTAAAAATACAAAAAATGGTATAATTTCTATTTAAAAATGTGATTTCTGTGGGGTTTTTAACACCTAAAGGGGCCCGGAAAAGTCATTTTTCACGAAACGAGAAAATTTATAAAATATCTAGATGTTCAGAATTACGCAATGGTATAAGCCATTCTAGGAAAAGTAAAGCCAATTATTTTATTTGAAATATCAGCTATTAAAACATAGTTCGGGTCATATAACTTTTGATACGAAAGCTTTTAATACGAAATAAAATATCCGATAAATACCCTGACGATACAAAACACACGTATCACATAACAGTTAGGGTTTTATGACTAATTACACATAATGACACAATAAAACATATACTTTATCCTTATTACGATATAATACAAGCGTAATTTCCCAGTCATTACATAAAGTATGAAAACAAGCCACAACCTTAACTTTTATTACATCGTACCAAATCCCAACTAGTATAACTTGCAGCTAATAATGAAATTATTCTTACAGTCTTGCATAACTCAACTACAATATAAAGCTCCCGCTAGCTCGATTTAACTCAACCTGTAATCCTAACTCGCACACTGGACTGGGAAACCTCGTTATCAACCATTTCCTTTTTAACTGTAGAATATATAAACAGATTCGCAAGAGTGAGCAAACTAGCTCAGCAAGTCATAATAACAATAACTGAGGTTAAACAATGATCAATTGAAATGATTCAGAGGAATCGAGTTTCTTGTTAAACAATAATTAGAATTGGATATTCATTTTTAATTTAAAAATCAAGGTTAGGCTGCTGATCAGTCACGCACTAACCCCGAGCAAGGCACATGGCTCTGCTCTATAAACAGGATCCAAGGCACACATTGGCCTAATCTGACCACGAATCTGGTCTGACCACGAATCTGGCCGACATAAAGAAAATTATCCAATTCTAAAACAATTCAATATGATAAACATTGTAATTCAACAAAACAGAATCATGATTAACATTGATAAAACATTTATCTCAGAGTATAAAGCAATTCATGAGTATCATCAGGGTTTATAAAGGTATATATATGAAGAACGACTTCAAGACAGTTGAAGAATTAGGTATAATATGAACAATGGTTTAATGATTATACAAGGTGTGGATCTTTGATGTCACAATGTATTATAGGGTATATAAATTTATGTATGTTCAAGTAATTTTGTTTCAGTGCTTGGTAAATGGTGTATATGTATGTGTGGGGTGGTATCGTATTTGGATGGTTTAATCTCTGGGAAATCAACAATCGATGGTTTACAAAGAATAAGGCTTACAGCTCAAAGATCAAGATGTGATCAGGGTTCCAAGTTGAATGTTTTGAAGCACTTGCAATATAAAACATAATTATTTTGTATACTAGCAACATGTTACGGGAAAGTTTAGAAATACTTGAAATATATCTCGAGAAGGGTTTAGAAGCATTTTCCTTATCACAAATGATTCCAACTTCACTTGTACTTGTCTAATGATTATATTCAACATCCACTTGTCTATTTTTTCTATGCCTCACTTCTATTCACTGAGCACTTGCTTTATTTTCAACGCATCGATTCTATGTTCTGATCACCTGCTTTCTTTTTCTAAGCCTCGCTTACTCTTCTAGGCTTCATAAGTATCTATCAATATTCAATCTCATATTATTCTAATCATCACATAGACGTCACACGGTTTTATCTACCCTTCGTTTCACCCAATCCGATTTACGGATTGAAAGTTATGACTAAAACAGTCAAACAATAAACACATAGCCATATAACACATTAATCATATAGCACATAGCACATAGCATACAAGGTATTTGATAAAAATAATTTTTCAAAGAAGGTTCGGGGTTAAAATGATTTTTCTGGTATTTATTACAAATTTTTAGATATTTTTTGGAATTAAAACGGGCCTTTGAATTATTTAAAAATAATTAACAGGGTTCGAATACCCGAATCTGACTTTAAAATCTTTTTATAATAATTATTGAGCCTCGAAAACAATTTAAAATAATATTTTAAAGCTCGAAACTATTTTTCGGAATTTTTAAATCAAAAAAATAATTAAATCTAAATAAAAAATAAATTAAAATTAATTAATAACTAATTAAATTAATCAATTAATATTTGAATTAATTTACCAATTAAATAATTAATTATCAATTAAAATTAATTAATTAAATAATTTAGATTTATTTTTAAATAAAAATGATTTTTAAAATTAAATATAATGAATTTTTGGAAATTTTAAATAATTAAAAACAATTTTTGAAAATAATATAAAAAGAAAATACTATTTTTGAAAATATATAAAACAAGAATCTTGTTTTTGTAGTATTTTAAAACATGAATGCAACAGGGACTAGAATGCAAGTTTTGCAAAGATAAGGGGTCAAATAGCAATTTGCCGTCTTCCCCGTTCACCTTCGCAAGCGGTCTCCATTAATGGTGGCCCTGAGCTTTTCCGCTGACTAAAAAACGGCCCAGAACATCGTTAAAATAACAGCGAATGATCTGCTCAATCTCAGAAACAAGGTTGTGAATTCAGAATCAACAAATAACATGGAAGTTGGCCGGAAAATCCAACCGAAAAATCCCGCCGCCACTAAAACCATTTTTCCGATAAGCTCACATAGTCAGCCTCTGTTCAAGCCACTAATACCAATCGAATCCTTGTTTCACGATATATCAATTGATGTAATCAATTCAATCTAATAACCCTTAACAAAGGAACGCCTAAAAATCAATTGAAAACATTCATACTATATATAAACCCTTTAACTAATTCGAGAATCAAACTCACTTTTCTACATGTTATTGAACTCCAAATTCAACATATAATATACCAAAATGATCATAATCAAACTATCTACAATATGCAATCATCAAATCACACAAACAACATCGAATTCAAAAATTCATAATTAAATCCAAAATAATTCGAAATTAATAAAAAATATAGAAAAATACATATTGATTCTGCAGGTATGGATTATAGATTTTGAAATAACTCTTCAATACCTTCAATTTGGTTACTTGAACTCCAAAATCAGATATCGATAATGCCTTGAAATTTGGATTTGATTACGAAGAACACTATGAGTTTAGGGTTTTTCTCTGAAAATTTATATATTTAACTGTTTGCAAATGATTATATGTACAAAATAAAATATGGTAAAGGCTATTTATATTTACGGAATATTGGTACCCCGTTGGATCATATCGGATATAAAATATAATATTTATTTGATAAAACATATCCAAATCGGTACAGGTTTTAGGATAAATATCTGTTAGATATATTTGTGATGTCATGTCTAATCTGATTTGTTTAGTTTCAGAACTTAGTATCAGAACTTAACTGGAAATCAGAACTTACTGAAGATAGGAAGTTATCAGAACTTAAGGCGTCAGAACTTATATCAGGACTTATGTGCGAGTACACTTCAGACAAGGAAAACAGTTGATTTACAGGAGAGGATCTAGATTAAACAAGTAAAGATACGCATGAAGAATTGGACAGCTATAGGACTGCAGTAGATAATCTCTGATTGATATATTCAAGGAAACAAAATCATTATCATATCAATTAGGAGATATCTTGTAACTATGTAGTATATAAACACAGATTAGGGTTTACACTATAAGTATTATCATTCACGAGAATATTATTCATTGTAACCCTAGCAGCTCTTAGTGATATCATACATCACTGAGAGAGTAGATTAAACCTACTGTAACAGAGTTTAATATATATTGAATAAACTTGTTTTCTCTTACATACTTGTGTTTATAATCGAATTGATTGTAGATACTATATTCAACCCCCTTCTATAGTATCATTGAGGACTAACAAGTGGTATAAGAGCCAATCTGTTAAGCTTATAAATAGTTAAGATCCAAACAAACAATCAATCATGTCTGATCAAGCAAAAATACCAGACCCTCAAGAACCTGCAAAGGTTCAACCCATTCAAAACACCAGTAGATATGAAACCATCAGGGTTTCTATGCTCAGGGTGTCTCAGTACCTTGTATGAAGTGTGAAGATGTCTATGTTTTTGGAAGCTACAGATCCAGAATATTTAGACAGAATTTATGATGGTCCACACAAGCACACAAAGCTTTCTGTTGTAGTTGGGAATGAGCCACAGAAGATGATTCCCAAAGAAAAGGGGGAACTCACCGCTGAAGACATCTCTTCACTAGGCAAGGATGCAAAAGTAAGACACTTGCTTCATATGCACTTGACAATAATGTCATGTCAAACAGGGTGATTGGATACAAGACTGCAAAAGAAATCTGGGATGCATTGGAAGTGAGATGTCAAGGAACCAATGCCATCAAAAAGAACAGGATGACAATACTCATACAGGAGTATGAGCACTTTGACTCAAAATTTGATGAGTAACTAACTGATATATATGAAAGATTCATAAAGTTGTTGAATGATCTGTCACTAGTGGATAAAGAATATGATCCAGAAGATTCAAATATGAAATTCCTACTAGCTCTTCCTGAAAAGTGGGATTTGAAAGCTACTACAATAAGAGACAAATATGAACTTGCTGATATGTCTCTTGATGAAATCTGTAGGATGCTCAAGACTTATGAACTTGAGATGGAGCAAAGAAAGAAGAGGCATGGAGGGAAGTCTAAGACAGTTGCTTTAAAGACTGAAGAAAATCCAATTGTCTCTAGGAAGGCAAAAGGAAAGGCTCTCATTATACAGTTTGTAACGCCCCCAAATCCGGGGTCAAGGGATTTGGTCGTCACTATGAAACCTCAATCCAAATTAACCTGTTAAATCAATAAATGAATGCCAGCGGAAGATATTTATTATTTACGACCCCAAACTAATTCAAAACAGAATCAGTACTTTTAATCCAAAACAGAATCAGTTGATAAATCATTTATTCTATGATCATCAAGACGATTTAGAAAACAATAATTTTAGATTGGAACCAATAACATTTCATGCTGTTCCCGATGATCAGTCGCGAAACAACACCGGTATCCCGCAGCCATACCGTAAATATAGGTACTACTCGTATCCCGAAGACATACGGTACCTATAGGGCGCCAGAAAAGGCATAACTAGCCTTGAAATATATTACAGCTGGACCGATATCTCGATTACCTACGCTGTAACGAATAACCAGTAACCAGTAACCATTCCAATCTTAAAAACCTTTTTATTGAAAAAGGAACCAAATCCTTCGACATCCAAAATAATTTTATTCCCCCATTCTTGGGAAGGAATACTCGCAACAAAATCATCTTTCTCAAAATCAAAAACATTTATAAATCTAGTAATTTGATAAGTAAAATCACTTGACTATTCTGAACATAGAATAACAGATGAGTACTTGCATAAACAAAATCATTTAATTCAGCGATATGTAAAACATTTATCTATTCCGAACTGAATAGGGAAAACAATACTTCCATGATAAGATTCAAAATAAATATCACTTGAACAATAAGTGATGATAGGGATACTTGCCTTTGGGATTTAGTAGTTAGTCACACTCGCAAAGACGCATCTATTCTTTTCAACACTTCACCGATATGCTGCTCCTGCGATTGCTAGAAGCCAGATATCCAATGCCATTCCATCTCATTCTTTATCCAACACCCTATCCTGATCACTCGAACGATCCGTATCTATAATTAAAAGATATAGCTTTAATCGGCTAGACGATAATCACTCGACGAACTGCGGGTCAAAAGCATATCGTCTACCCATACGATAGCCCACATATAAATATAACAGACAAACACATGACTCTTGATCGACATACACATGTAATTCACATAATACATAAACACATAATCCACGTATCACATAATTTATATCACATATGACTAGGTTCGTCAAAACATTTGACTCGGTACGATTAAAACTGAAATCGGGTCAAAAATTTGATTTTTCAGTCACTACGCGACTCAAAATTGATTTACAAAACAAGCGACCTTTCGAAACAAAATTTTTTGGGTCTCGAAAGTATTTTTATTGAAAGCAAAATATTTTTCTGAGTCTAGACACGTTCGTTTCGTATTAAACGGACGAACGGTCTATTTATTAAGAATAAAATAAGAATAAATCAATTAATAATAATATTAATTGATTTTTAAATACTCAAATACATTTTTGAAGTTCTAGATAATTTTTAGAAATTATTTAACTTAATTATAAACAATTACATTTTATTTAACTATTTACAGATAAAATTAATTGATTAAATGAATTAATCAATTAATTAAATCAATAAATAATTAACTAAAATAAATTATAAATAATTAAATTAAAATGTTTTTGAAAATAAATAACTGTATGGTATTAAAATAATTTAGTTAATTATTTAAAAATAATTAACCAAATTAAATTTTGAATTAAAGTAGATTTTTAGAATTTTTATTAAAGTTTAATCCTAGAAATAGTTTTTTTCCAAAACAGACTTAGGCAAAATGGATCAAACAGTGGCCTTGAGAAGAAGATGACCGGAGTTCAGCGCAGAACACGCCGGAATCTGGAAATGATTCCAGAACCATTGAGTTCCGCCGGTACCTCTGACGAGCCAAAACAGCCCCCAAAAACACGACCCCGACCCTGTTTTCGCAGCCAATTCAAACCAGAAACAAACTAGCAATCGAATTGAAGCAATAGCAGCAACAAAAGATGCTTCCGTTTATTTTTTCGGTAAACTCAAACGAATTTTCCGGTGAACAAACGGCAAAACCCGAACATGGCTAATTCTCAACCAAACTCATCAATCCTGATACGAAATTAAACCTTAAACACAACCGAACCTAACACAAACAACCATATCAATTACTAATCGAAGAACTGCCTGGAAAATTGAATTAAAACTTACGATTGAACTATTTATTCGACTATAACAAAATCGTGATGGAATGATTACCAAATATACATAAAACGACTCCAAACAACACACTAAAGCTAACTATATCAATCAAAACGACCAACAATCGACAAAAATAAACCCCCAATTATGGACGATTATGAACAAAAATTGAAATAAAAATTCGATTAACCTCAGATAAAACGGATAGTAGCACGAGATAGTACAGATTACAAGCTTCAATTCGAATATTTGAGCGTCAAAAACAGAAATCAGAATCATCCTCAAAAGCTTGGTTGATCTTTAAGAACTCAAGAACATAGCCCTCACCCCCAAAACTGATTTTTTTCCCAGAATTTTTTTTAATAATTAAACTGATTTTTATGGATTTTTTTCTATAATTAATTAATAAAATCAAACTATTTATACTATCTGAAAATTAATACCGCAAAATCAATTAAGGGTGTTTTTATCCCTTAATTAAAATAATTAGGCCCCAAAAAAATTATTACGGGGAAAAATTTTAAAAATGATAAAAAAATAAAATTTGTATAAAAAATTCCCAAAAATTGTGAATATTTCAAAAATGCAGAAATGCTGGGTATTTGAAATACGAATGATTTTATACAAATAAAAACAAAAATTTTGTGGACTTTAACGCTCTGGAGGGGTCCCGGTCCGTTTATTTTTGAAAAAACAGAAACGATATCTAAATTAATAGAAAACCCTGAAAACACATAAAATACAATCAAATGCACATAAAACGAGATAAAACAAGTACCTCGATAAAGAAGCAATTAAACACGCGTCCAAATTACGGATCGATTCACATAAATGTATTTTAAACACGTAACAAGTATCACATTGGATCATATCGGATCTGAAAATAGGTTACTTAGCCGCTAATTAACTATATAACGATACAATTTAATATCAGATTTGGATAATTATCAAAATCGAGCTTTTCATAAAACACCATATACGAAAATAATGTAAAAATATCCCGTCTCTCGAGAATACGGGTTTTGTTGATTTATCGAAATGGTTATCGTACCGAAAATCTTGCGCCGGGCCGCTCACGGGTCAAACCGTAATCCGGATCAAAAAAGTCAAAACACGGAAAATGTCCGGAATTACCAGATTAGTTTAGGAAGGAGTTTTTCGGAATAGTTTCGGGTTGTGAAAATGCAAAAACGGCTGAGGTTGAATTATTCCCGGCTTTATAAAATAATTTTGGTAATTATTCTGAAAATAATTAATAAATCATAAATCATTATAAAATCATGTAACAATCCAAAAATTACCAGGAATATATCACAATTATCTATACTTTATTCTCGACATATAATAATTAGAATACTCAAAGAATATCACAAATGAACATCCAAAACATCAACTCCAATTACCAGATAATTCACCAAAATTCACATAAAATCACATAAATACTTCCAAATAATTATAATAATAATATTTGAAAATACGGAATATTACAATCTACCCCCTTATAAGGATTCCGTCCTCGAAATCAGCAGAAGAGAGCACTAGGGATCTTCTACCCAACTTTCCAATCTTGCATAAGCAACTTTCTTAAATCTCAAATAAGCTTGGAGTCCTTGTATAACATAATGATCACGGGAGCTTCCCTCCTTACCATTATTCCTTCCACATATCATTTGACCAATTCCTCAATATAATCGCTTTTACTGATTGCGAGAAAGAAGAATAGAGAGAAAGATAGAGAGAAAGAAAAGGAAAGAGAGAAACAAATATAGAGAGAAATAAAGAAACAGATTGAATTCATTATACGCCACTGATATCTTAATCGCATCGCAGTCCACTGTTGCTATTGGTAATCCCATCACATAACTCTGCTTTGACTTGACCAGGATAACTCAGCTTAACTTGATTGGCATACCTTCGAATATTTGGGATGATAAATCATAACATTACAAAGAGAAAAGAATTTCATATCATAACAGGACAAAATATAAATTTGAGAAAAAGTATTGTTGAAATAAAAGAATAACTGAGAGATCAATATGATCAAATGAACTTGGTATTGCGTGTCCAAATGAAGACACTACTAAAGGTTGTTAACCTTCTTGTATTACAACATACACAAGTGATGGCGTCCCATCCAACTCCTATCACACAGACAGGTATACCTTGTGTCCCCTATAGATAAGGTTGTTCATCTTAGTCAGAATAAAAGAATATGAAAGGAATTCAAAATAAGATGAATAAAACTGAAAGGATTTCAAAGCTGATATTTCTGAAGAAAAAGAAATCCAGAGAACAAAATTCTGGCACAAAATGAATAAACGGGTGTTAGGGATTATTTATTCTAACTGGTATTTCTTTTTGAGAGAAGTCAAAAAAATTTATAGAAAAAGAATGTATTGCCAAAATCTTAATATTTATCTCCAATTTGAACTCTCCAGTTGACTCGCCATCTGATTCAAGACACTTCTTCATGTTCTAAGGATATCGATAATCTTCATCATCGTCAGATCATAGTAGCCTCGAAACATTCCATAATAGAAGTGTGCAGCTTTTCGGAGTTCCATCCCTCTCAACACAACCATCTCAAACGAATGCGCCTATCTTAACTTACTCGTTGGTACTATATCCAATAGTCCAACAGGAACTCGATATGAGCTCAATCGTCCTCACATAGCTATACACACTCCTACACACTCTCGTTTCTAGTTTACTATAACCACGACTCTGATACCAACCTGTAACGCCCCCAAATCCGGGGTCAAGGGATTTGGTCGTCACTATGAAACCTCAATCCAAATTAACCTGTTAAATCAATAAATGAATGCCAGCGGAAGATATTTATTATTTATGACCCCAAACTAATCCAAAACACAATCAGTACTTTTAATCCAAAACAGAATCAATTGATAAATCATTTATTCTATGATCATCAAGACAATTTAGAAAACAATAATTTTAGATTGGAACCAATAACATTTCATGATGTTCCCGATGATAAGTCGCGAAACAACACCGATATCCCGCAACCATACCGTAAATATAGGTACTACTCGTATCCCGAAGACATACGGTACCTATAGGGCGCCAGAAAAGGCATAACTAACCTTGAAAGATATTACAGCTGGACCGATATCTCGATCACCTACGCTGTAACCAATAACCATTAACTAGTAACCATTCCAATCTTAAAAACCTTTTTATTGAAAAAGGAGCCAAATCCTTCGACATCCTAAATAATTTTATTCCCCCATTATTGGGAAGGAATACTCATAACAAAATCATCTTTCTCAAAATCCAAAACATTTATAAATCTAGTAATTTGATAAGTAAAATCACTTGACTATTCTGAACATAGAATAACAGATGAGTACTTGCATAAACAGAATCATTTAATTCAGCGATATGTAAAACATTTATCTATTCCGAACTGAATAGGGAAAGCAATACTTCAATGATAAGATTCAAAATAAATATCACCTGAACAATAAGTGATGATAGGGATACTTGCCTTTGGGATTTAGTAGTTAGTCACACTCGCAAAGACGCATCTATTCTTTTCAACACTTCACCGATATGCTGCTCCTGCGATTACTAGAAGCCAGATATCCAATGTCATTCCATCTCATTCTTTATCCAACACCCTGTCCTGATCACTCGAACGATCTGTATCTATAATTAAAAGATATAGCTTTAATCGTCTAAATGATAATCACTCGACGAACTGCGCGTCAAAAGCTTATCGTCTACCCATACGATAACCCACACATAAATATAACAGACAAACACATGACTCTTGATCCACATACACACATAATTCACATAATACGTAAACACATAATCCACGTATCACATAATTTACATCACATATGACTCGGTTCGTCAAAATATTTGACTCAGTACGATTAAAACTGAAATCGGTTCAAAAATATGATTTTTCAGTCACTGCGCGACTCAGAATTGATTTACAAAACAAGCGACCTTTCGAAACAAAATTTTTTTGGTCTCGAAAGTATTTTTATTTAAAGCAAAATATTTTTCTGAGTCTAGACGCGTTCATTTTATATTAAACGGACGAACGGTCTATTTATTAAGAATAAAATAATAATAAATCAATTAATAATAATATTAATTGATTTTTAAATACTCAAATACATTTTAGAAGTTCTAGATAATTTTTAGAAATTATTTAACTTAATTATAAACAATTACATTTTATTTAACTATTTACAGATAAAATTAATTGATTAAATGAATTAATCAATTAATTAAATCAATAAATAATTAACTAAAATAAATTATAAATAATTCAATTAATTTTTTTTGGAAATTAAAATAACTTTATGGTATTAAAATAATTTAGTTAATATTGAAAAATAATTAACCGAATTAAATTTTGAATTAAAGTAGATTTTTAGAATTTTTATTAAAGTTTAATCCTAGAAATAGTTTTTTTCCAAAACAGACTTACGCAAAATGGATCAAATAGCGGCCTTGAGAAGAAGATGATCGGAGTTCAGCGCAGAACACGCCGGAATCTGGAAATGATTCCAAAAACCGTTGAGTTCCGCCGGTACCTCCGACGAGCCAAAACAGCCCCCAAAAACACGACCCCGACCCTGTTTTCGCAGCCAATTCAAACTAGAAACAATCCAGCAATCGAATCGAAGCAATAGCAGCAACAAAAGATGCTTCGGTTTATTTTTCTGGTAAACTCAAACGAATTTTCCGGTGAACAAACGGCAAAACCCGAACATAGCTAATTCTCAACCAAACTCATCAATCCTGATACAAAATTAAACCTTAAACACAACCGAACCTAACACAAACAACCATATCAATTACTAATCGAAGAACAGCCCGGAAAATTGAATTAAAAGTTACGATTGAACTATTTATTCGACTATAACAAAATCGTGATGGAATAATTACCAAATATACATAAAACGACTCCAAACAACACACTAAAGCTAACTGTATCAATCAAAACGACCAACAATCGACAAAAATAATCCGGGTCAAAAAATCTTGCGCCGGGCCGCTCACGGGTCAAATCGTAATCCGAGTCAAAAAAGTCAAAACACGGAAAATTTCCGGAATTACCAGATTAGGTTAGGAAGGAGTTTTCTGAAGAGTTCCGGGTTGTAAAAACGCAAAAACGGTTGAGGTTGAACGATTTCCGGCTTTATAAAATAATTTTGGTAATTATTCAGAAAATAATTAATAAATCATAAATCATTATAAAATCATGTAACAATCCAAAAATTACCAGGAATATATCACAATTATCTATACTTTATTCTCGACATATAATAATTAGAATACTCAAAGAATATCACATATGAACATCCAAAACATCAACTCCAATTACCAGATAATTCACCAAAATTCACATAAAATCATATAAATAATTCCAAATAATTATAATAATAATATTTGAAAATACGGAATATTACACAGTTTGATTCAGAGTCATCAGATTCTGATGATGATGATTCAGAACCTGAAAATTAATCTGAAGTGGATGTTGATGCAGAGATGATGCAACTGTGTGCTCTTATGGTGAAGGGTATCACAAAGATAGCCTACAAAAAATTTAGAAAGGGTAAGAAGTTTTCCAGGAAAGGTGAAAGTTCTGACAAGAAAGGGTTCAGAAAGACTGATGGCAAAGGAGGAAAGTCTGACAGAGGAGACAACTCAAATGTCAAATGCTACAATTGTGATGAGAGAGGCCACATCTCTCCTGATTGCAAGAAAGGAAAAGGTGATAAAGGCCGGGCACTTATCACAAAGAAGAAAAACTGGGCAGACACTTCAGAATCTGAAGAAGAGGTAAACTATGCCTTAATGGCAAATGCTGATAGAAGTTCTGATGCTGCTGAACTAAAGGTACATCTATCAACCCTTGCCTTTGATACAGAAGATATTACTGAGTTGAGATTATTTCTGAAAAACATTTATATTAGCTATAGAGATCAGACTTTAGAGAATGAAAGATTAAAATCTAAAAATCTAAAGTACAAAAATAGAGATAGCTATCTTGAAGAAGAGTTAGTCAAGATGAACACTATCCAGACAGAGAGAGATAATGCAGTGTATGTTAAGAATGAATTGCTTAAAAAGAATGATTATCTAAAATCTGAATTAGAAAAAGAAAGAGAAATCATCAGGACTTGGACTAACTCAAGCAAAACAACTCAGAATATTCTAACTAGTGGAAATTGGAAAGAGGGGTTAGGTTATAAAGATGTTGAAAGTGAGAGAGGGACTTTGACAATTAAGCCAATTTCTATCAAACAGACTAAAAAGCCAAAGGTAAATCCTGTTAAATTTGTTGCAAAAACTGTTGTGTCCCCTATAGATAAGGTTGTTCATCTTAGTCAGAATAAAAGAATATGAAAGGAATTGAAAATAAGATGAATAAAACTGAAAGGATTTCAAAGCTGATATTTCTGAAGAAAAGGAAATCCAGAGAACAAAATTCTGGCACAAAATGAATAAACGGGTGTTAGGGATTATTTATTCTAACTGGTATTTCTTTTTGAGAGAAGTCAAAAAAATTTATAGAAAAAGAAGGTATTGTCAAAATCTTAATATTTATCTCCAATTTGAACTCTCCAGTTGACTCGCCATCTGATTCAAGACACTTCTTCATGTTCTAAGGATATCGATAATCTTCATCATCGTCAGATCATAGTAGCCTCGAAACATTCCACAATAGAAGTGTGCAGCTTTTCGGAGTTCCATCCATCTCAACACAACCATCTCAAACGAATGCGCCTATCTTAACTTACTCGTTGGTACCATATCCAATAGTCCAATAACCATTAACCAGTAACCATTCCAATCTTAAAAACCTTTTTATTGAAAAAGGAGCCAAATCCTTCGACATCCTAAATAATTTTATTCCCCCATTCTTGGGAAGGAATACTCGTAACAAAATCATCTTTCTCAAAATCCAAAACATTTATAAATCTAGTAATTTGATAAGTAAAATCACTTGACTATTCTGAACATAGAATAACAGATGAGTACTTGCATAAACAGAATCATTTAATTCAGCGATATGTAAAACATTTATCTACTCCGAACTGAATAGGGAAAGCAATACTTCAATGATAAGATTCAAAATAAATATCACTTGAACAATAAGTGATGATAGGGATACTTGCCTTTGGGATTTAGTAGTTAGTCACACTCGCAAAGACGCATCTATTCTTTTCAACACTTCACCGATATGCTGCTCCTGCGATTACTAGAAGCCAGATATCCAATATCATTCCATCTCATTCATTATCCAACACCCTGTCCTGATCACTCGAACGATCTGTATCTATAATTAAAAGATATAGCTTTAATCGTCTAAACGATAATCACTCGACGAACTGCGCGTCAAAAGCTTATCGTCTACCCATACGATAGCCCACACATAAATATAACAGACAAACACATGACTCTTGATCCACATACACACATAATTCACATAATACGTAAACACATAATCCACGTATCTGTTAGGGCGAAAACACGCACTAATATTCACGCAAGTATACGCGTTCGCAAGTAATATAGAATACTTTCTAGTTCGTTCCCTCAGAGACTCAGACTAATTTATTGTCTAATTTAACTCACTCACCAATGTATGATTACTGCTCAATGTTAAGATAATAACACTTAAAATTGTTGATTAAATATTAACTATAATTAACTACTTAATTAATCACTTAACTAACACTTCAATTTATCAATAATAAAACACTCATGAGATCACAACTTCATTATTACTTCCTTCTATAGCCATTGTTATTACCTTTAGCATGTGACAGTGATGATATTAATCGAATAACACAAAACTGATAAAAGCCAACTTTCATTGTACTAATACCATTCTACCAAACATCCACAATTAAGATAGAAGTTGAATAGTCATCAATCATGTTGAGTTCCTATATGTCTACAGAAATTGACAACACAACGATTTAAGCACAAGTTATTCCTTTTGATTACATAGGGCAAATAAACTGTTAGAGTTACCCACTAATCATGCGCAACGTACATGAACCTATGCTAGCATGGCAAGTTCTAAATCTCAAAATCCACCGTCGCTTCACAAGAGATTAACACCCTATCTTATATGTTCGCGACGCACATAAGACGAATACGCACAACTAATACTAGATATCATGCAATCATCACACACTAAAGTATTAAACAATTAACTAAAGAATTCCATAATAAATCCGTTGCAACCCCATGATCACAATTAGCCCATAATAGAACTTATTGCCATCATGGGTTCATATGAAATCATGATAAACAACACAAGAAAATAATAACTAAACTAATTATATTAAAACAGAATACGTCACAAGAGTAAATAAGTCAAAGCAAGAAAACTAGCATCCAACGTTACAACGAAACAAGAATCACAAGAAAATATGCTTCCTCTTCGCTGCAGTGTGCTAAATCGGTCTTCTTCCTTATCTCCTTCGCTCCTTGCGCAAAACACAATCTAAAACATAATCTCCTTCTTTTTTTTTTCTATGAAAACGTCTCAAATCTACTTATATAATAGTCCCATAAAACTCAGATTACATAGAAGTTAGAAGCCAAACAGAAGTAGAAGTCTAAAATAATTCAGCTTTTTCCCCGACCCTGCGCGGCCGCTCAGCATTTCTGCGCGGGCGCGCAAGGCTGCTGCGCGGCCGCTCAGCATTGCTGCGCGGGCGCGCAGGACCCTACTGGAAAAATTCCAGGTTTGCTCCGTTTCTTCGCCGTAATCTGCCCGTTCTTTTCCTCTCGCAATGGTGAACACATGCCAAGGCTTATTCTTGATGATTCCTCCTCCGAAATGCAACTAATACCCTGAAATGCATAAACACTAGAAAAACGCATCAAATACACAAAATACTTGATTTCAAGACACCAATTTAAGCCATTTTAAGACGTTCTAAGTGGTATAAAATGCCACTTATCACACCCCCAAACTTAAATCGATGCTTGTCCTCAAGCGTCACAGACTCAAAACAAATAAAAATATGCATGCATGCAATCTATATGAAAATGCAACGATCCCCCTTACTACAATTAACCAACCAAATTGTCACGTCTCAACGAATGCAGTTAGACACTAAAGATCAATAAACTCATGCAAACGGATATACAGCCAGAAACGTGGTGTGTGCAAATGCTTAACAGATATGCTTCGGAACTAGACCAATTACTATGACTAGACTATCTTCAAGGCAATCCTACGATTATACAAAGAATAAAAATTCTAGGCACAAAGTGATATACAACACTACAAGAACTCTGGAGCTTACTACGGAATCATGCTTTTTATTTACAACTCAAATGCTTATTTGACCGTGCAATGAGTGAGGTCCACAAAAGACTTATACAATGGTATCCATGTAACGAGCGTTAGGTTAGCGGATCCCAGACTCTAAAAGCCTTAGGTCACTAGGCACAAAGTCCCCTAAGAACTTAATAACTCGAATACCAAAGAGCCCACTCTTGATCAATTATGCAAAAAATTTTTTTTTTTTTTATTATTATTTTTTTTTTCTCTGAGCAAGTGCGTTTCGCTCCATCTTGCTCAACCCTAGACTACTCGCATAACATGCGAGCCGGCTACTAGCCATTTGACGCCTAGCCACAACTAGCAACAAATTCCATTTTTACTCCATTTTTTTTCTTTTTCATGCCTTTACCACTAAGAACCTATTATCAAATTCTAAGCATAATAAATAGATTATCCTCGAAAATAATCAGATCATAACAACAATCTAGCCCTTAAGCATTCTCTAAGACTTAGTGAAAATACAAGTGCTTCTAGCATGCATATCAACCTACACAACTTAATATCACTTTAATGCTATCACTACACTCGCATCAATATCATAATTCAGTCGATAAATCATTGCAAAATGGATCATGGTATATGCATGAGCTATATGATATGACAAACAAATAAAGCTATATAAAAAACTATATGGCAAAAATTATGCAACTATATGAACTAACTATCATGAATATGCAGCTATATGACACACACAAAATATTCCTTAACTACCACCCCCAAACTTAAAATCTTCACTGTCCCCAGTGAAGGTAGTAGAAAGGAACACAGGGTATACCTACTCGGAGTCATCATCATCATCATCCTCAGTGGGTGGAGTATCAGGCGGCGGGTATGCAGAGTCCTCACCAAAAACTGACCACTGGATATCAGCTCCAAGGCCTCGAAAAGCAGTCCCTAATGCAAGAGTGAGCTCCTGAGCAAACCTGCTCTGCGTCTCATACATGGCATCCATCCACCGTGAAAGCCTCCTATACTGGGCATCACCCATCCCAGCACCCTCCTGAGCTCTCGAAGAACCAGCCTCACCACGCCCTGGCCTAGCCATAGTAGCACCTCGTGCTGGACGTCCTCCTAGAAGACGATAACCCAGCCCATGCTCCTCAGGCTCACCACCGGTCCACTCCTGCATCCCATTCAGAGTGCCAGAATCTATCGGAGCTGCTGGCAACTGCAACTGCTCATAAGCCGGCCAGTTCACTCCTACTGCTCGGCATAGCTTCGTAACCGTGGATGCATAAGGGATGTTCATATGCTTTGCTCCCCTCAAAAACTTCAGAATTCCTTGGTAGATAAACTCACCAAGGTCCATATAGTATTCCTCATTCAGAATTCCCCACAACAACTGTGCTCTCTCAACTATGACCTCGTGTGCATGTGAAGAAGGCAAAATATTAGCACATATAAATGCATTCCATGCACGGGCATACCTGTTCATGGCGATCGCCGGAAAGTGACGATACTCATTATTGGCTGGACTGCGGTTCCAAACTGTGCCCGGTCGACAGAGAGTAGCACAAATCAAATCCAAATCAAAATCCTCAGCAGTCTCCTCATTCCAGTTCTCCTCCTCGGGCTTCCTCTCTCGCTGTCCAATCACACGGCGAATTGCCGCAGGATGATAATCAACCGTCAGCCCACGAACTACAGAAAACCCATTCTTTTCAGCCTTCACGTTCGCGTAGAACTCGCGAACAACACTCATCGGTACTGCTTCGGGTGACTCACAAAAAGCTATCCACCCCTTCTCTGCAATCATGGGCAACAACTCACCATCCATCCGTGATGGTAAAAACCCCCTCTCCTTCAGAATCGGCTTCCCCAACAGCCTAGTGTACTCCTCCTCCGCAGCTCTGTCAGTTAACCGAGGCCTTGCAGCAGTACCCCTTGATGAATCAGCAGTAGGAACTGTGCTGCTGCTGTCAATAGTGCGTGCTCTCTTGGGTGCCATTGATTTGTGAATAAAAGTGTGTAAGAACTGATTTTTGATGTTTATGAGAGGGTTTAAGTGTAGGAAGTTTGTGGGAGATATGTAGGATATGTGTATGTATATATAGGGTGTGGAGTAGGTTAAATTTGATTAGGAGTGGGGTTGAGGGATAAAATCATGGGGTAATGGGAAAAGAATTCGTGGGTTTATGGGCTGTGATGGGTTTTTGTGTTTTTGTTTTTTTTTTTTCTGAACTGCAAAAAAATTTCTGGAATTCGACCCCTGCGCGGCCGCTCAGCATTTCTGCGCGGGCGCGCAGCAAGCTGCACGGCCGCTCAGCATAGCTGCGCGGGCGCGCAGAGGGTCTCTTGAAAAAAAAATTTCAGCCCCTGTTTTCTGATTTTTTTTTTGTGTTTTTGAATAGGTTATTAACTTCTAAGGGTTCCTATAACAACAATTCATGGGTTGCCTCCCACGCAGCGCTTCTTTTTCGTCATTAGCTTGACATTCCGTACCTTTCTCAAGTAGTCAACAAAATGGCACTAACCACCTCTCGGTTTGCCATGTCCCCATAGTAGTGCTTCAACCGCTGACCGTTAACCTTGAATGCTTGGTCCGAATCATTCTCAAAAATTTCCACCGCTCCATGTGGAAACACAGTTTTGACAATAAAAGGTCCAGACCACCTTGATTTCAACTTCCCAGGAAAAAGTCGGAGCCGAGAGTTGAATAACAGAACTTGTTACCCTGGCACAAATAACTTAGGATGTAGCTTCCTATCGTGCCACCTCTTCACCTTTTCCTTATACATTTTGTTATTCTCGTACGCTTGAAGTCGAAATTCATCAAGTTCATTAAGCTGAAGCATTCTTTTCTTACCAGCTGCATCTAAATCCAGGTTCAATTTCTTCAATGCCCAGTAGGCCTTATGCTCAAGCTCCGCCGGTATATGACATCCCTTACCGTACACCAACTGAAACGGTGACATCCCAAGTGGAGTTTTGTATGCTGTTCTGTAAGCCCAAACAGCTTCATCGAGCTTTAAAGACCAATCCTTCCTTGACGGACAAACAACCTTCTCTAGAATGCGCTTTATCTCTCTGTTAGACACTTCCGCTTGACCATTTGTTTGCGGATGATAGGCAGTAGCTACTCGATGATTCACATTATAACGCTGCATCATAGAAGTGAACTTACGGTTGCAAAAATGCGATCCTTCATCACTTATGATTACCCGAGGCGTTCCAAACCTTGTGAAAATTTGCTTATGAAGAAAATTTAGCACTGCCTTTGCATCATTTGTCGGTAAAGCTTTAACTTCGACCCATTTTGAGACATAATCGACTGCCAGCAAGATGTACTGATTATTACAAGACGAGATAAAAGGCCCCATGAAATCGATTCCCCATACATCAAAGACCTCGACTTCAAGCATCACATTTAATGGCATCTCATCCTTCCTTGACAAATTTCCCACTCTTTGGCAACGATCACACCTTAAAACAAACTGATGAGCATCCTTGAACAAAGTAGGCCAGAAAAAACCTGCTTGCAGAATACGAGCTGCCGTCTTCTCACCTCCATAGTGTCCACCATAAACCGTGGAATGACAGTCTCATAATATCCCCTCCGTCTCACAGAACGGGATACATCTCCTGATGATCTGGTCAGCTCCCTGTCTAAACAAATATGGTTCATCCCACATATACCACTTCACCTCATGCAGAAACTTCTTCTTTTGAGCGGATGTCAAATTAAGCGGCATTATATTGCTGACAAGATAGTTTACAATATCTGCAAACCATGGTTCTTCCTCCTGAATTGCAAACAACTGCTCATCCAGAAAAGATTCATTGATTAACGTCCTATCTTGTGAAGTAAAATCGGGATTCTCCAACCTAGAGAGATGGTCAGCTACTTGATTCTCAGTACCTTTTCTATCTTTGATCTCTAACTCAAATTCCTGAAGTAAAAGCACCCAACGAATGAGTCTCGGCTTCGAATCCTTCTTAGAAACCAGATAGCGAATAGCTGCATGATCAGTGAATACTGTTACTTTCGTAACAAGCAGATAAGATCGAAATTTCTCAAAGCCAAAGACTATAGCCAAAAGCTCCTTCTCAGTAGTGGTGTAGTTCAATTGGGCCCCATTTAAAGTCTTACTCGCATAGTAGACCACATGGAAGAGATTTTTCTTGCGCTGTCCCAGAACTGCACCTACCGCATAGTCACTCGCATCACACATCATCTCAAACGGTTCTGTCCAATCTGGTGCTGTAATAACTGGTGCCGTGATCAAACTCTCCTTGAGAGTCTCGAATGTTGCCAAACATTCATCATCAAATTTGAAAAGCACATCTTTCTCAAGTAAATTGCACAACGGTTTAGATATCTTTGAAAAGTCATTGATGAATCGCCGATAAAAACCCGCATGACCGAGAAAACTACGGATTCCTTTCACCGAATTAGGTGGGGGAAGATTTTCAATGACTCCCACCTTGGCCTTGTCCACCTCCAGACCTTTGCTAGAGACCTTATGCCCAAGGATAATGCCTTCACGCACCATAAAATGACATTTCTCCCAATTAAGCACCAAATTAGTTTCCACGCATCTTTTGAGTACGGCGCGCAGATTATTCAAACATTCCTCATATGAGTGTCCAAAGACGGAGAAGTCATCCATGAACACTTCGACGTTATTTCCAATCATGTCAGAGAATATAGCCATCATACATCTCTGAAAGGTGGCCGGGGCACCACATAACCCAAACGAAACTCTACGAAAAGCAAATGTGCCAAATGGACAAGTGAAGGTAATCTTTTCCTGATCCTCTGGTGCAATACAAATCTGATTATACCCGGAATAACCATCCAGAAGACAAAAATCTCATGTCCCGCCAATCTGTCAAGCATTTGATCAATGAATGGGAGAGGGAAGTGATCCTTCCTTGTGGCTTTGTTCAATTTTCTATAATCCATGCATACTCTCCATCCTGTAACTGTTCGAGTAGGGATGAGCTCATTCTTTTCATTTGCGACCATAGTGATACCTCCTTTCTTAGGTACACATTGCACGGGGCTCACCCACGAGCTGTCAGAAATAGGATAAATGATGCCTGCATCTAGCCATTTCAGAATTTCTTTCTTCACCACCTCCTTCATGATCAGGTTCAGTCTTCGCTGCTGTTCCACAGTTGGCTTACTACCTTCCTCTAACAGAATTTTATGCATACAATATGAAGGACTTATCCCCTTGATGTCTGCTATGGTCCATCCTATAGCCGATTTGAATTCTCTCAAAATCCTTAAGAGCTTGTCTTCCTCACTACCTGAAAGGTCAGCTGAAATA
The DNA here is from genome assembly GCF_009905375.1 of Apium graveolens. Taxonomy (NCBI): domain Eukaryota; kingdom Viridiplantae; phylum Streptophyta; class Magnoliopsida; order Apiales; family Apiaceae; genus Apium; species Apium graveolens. Next base: position 143,729,622 of record NC_133648.1, on the reverse strand, counting down.
ATAACAGGTAACGTAGATGAATCACCTAAAAAAGCATACCTCAAGTGTTCAGGTAATGGTTTGAGCTCCAAGGTAGGTGCTTCCTCTATTGATGGTTTGAGCTTCCCTTCAGCATTCTTAAGGTCAGAAGTACCAAGAGATTCAAATGGTATGTCGAGCTTTCGCTTCCATGGAGAAGCGTTCAGATATTGTAATTGCTCGTTGCTATCTTCATCATCGCTGTCAAAATCCCCCACTAAGGCCTTTTCCAATGCATCAGACATTAGCATGTGATCGAGTTCCGAAGTAACCGCAGAATCAATCACATCCACTTTTAAGCACTCCTCATCTTCTGTAGGGAATTTCATTGCCTTGAATACGTTGAAGGTCACATCCTGATCTTGGACCCGCATAGTAAGTTCCCCTTTTTGCACATCTATCAAGGTACGGCCAGTAGCCAAGAAAGGCCTCCCCAAGATTATGGGAATCTTCTTATCTTCCTCAAAATCCAGAATAACAAAATCTGCAGGAAAGAAGAGCTTATCCACCTTGACGAGCACATCCTCAACTATGCCCCTTGGGTAAGTAATGGAACGGTCAGCCAATTGTAGCGACATGTATGTGGGTTTTGGATCAGGAAGATCCAGCTTTTTAAAGATCGACAACGGCATCAAATTAATGCTTGCTCCCAAATCACAAAGGCACTTGTCAAAAGTTAGATTGCCAATGGTGCAAGGAATGGTGAAGCTTCCTGGATCTTTTAGTTTTGGTGGTAACTTTTGCTGCAGAACAGCGCTGCATTCTTCCGTGAGAGCAACGGTTTCAAGGTCATCCAGTTTCACCTTCCTTGAAAGAATAGTCTTCATAAACTTCGCATAACTAGGCATTTGTTCCAGAGCCTCAGCGAAAGGTATATTGATGTGAAGTTTCTTGAACACCTCAAGAAACTTCCCGAACTGTCTATCCAGCTTTTGTTGCTGCAATCTCTTAGGAAAAGGTGGTGGAGGATAGAGCTGTTTCTCCCCTGTATTAGCCTCAGGCAGAGTGTGTTCAACAGTAGTCTTCTTTGGTTCCGCCACTTTCTCCTTTTGCTTAGATTCTTCATCTCTAACTTCAGCTTCGACTTCTTTTGCCTTTTCAGCATCAGCTACTTTTCCAGACCTTAAGGTAATAGCCTTGACTTGCTCTTTAGCTTCCTTCCTGCCTGGTACTTCCGTGTCACTGGGAAGAGTGCCAGGTTGACGATTGAGCACTGCATTGGCTAATTGCCCAATTTGATTTTCCAAGGTCTTGATAGAAACCGCCTGACTCTTGCACAACAGCTTAAGTTCCTCAAAATCAGCACTAGTAGGTGCAGCTGCACTTCCCTGTTGAGGATATGAATGCCTTGTAGCATACTGCTGTGGTTACTGGAATCCAGGTGGGTTAAACTGTTTACTTACTCCTTGCTGATATGTTGGCTGAATAGCATTCTGATTATTCCCCCAGCTGAAATTTGGATGATTTCTGTTGTTAGGATGATAGGTTGCTGGCACAGGCTGCTGTTGTCGCTGATAATTATTCACATACTGAACAGATTCGTTGACAAGAGAACACTGATCCGTAGCATGAGAACCTGCACAAAGCTCACAAACCATAGCTATTTGATTAACTCCATACGTAGCCAGAGAATCAACCTTCATTGATAGCGCTTGGAGCTGAGCTGCAATAGCGGTGGCTGCATCAACTTCCAGAATACCTGCTACCTTGCCTGACGTCATCCTCTGAGTTGGGTTTTGATGCTCGTTTGCAGCCATTGTCTCTATAACATTATACGCCTCAGTATAGCTTTTAGCCCATAAGGCTCCTCCAGCTGCTGCATCGAGCATGGGCCGAGATTGGGCCCCCAAACCATTATAAAAACCAGTGATTACCATCCAATCCGGCATTCCATGATGTGGACATTTTCTCAACATTTCCTTGTAGCGTTCCCAAGCCTCACACATAGATTCTGTAGGTTGCTGCACAAACTGAGTAAGAGCACTCCTCATAGCAGCAGTCTTTGCCATTGGATAAAACTTTACCAGAAACTTTTGCGCAAGATCTTGCCACGTAGTGATGGACCCAGCTGGTTCAGAATGTAACCAGTCTTTAGCTTTATCCCTCAGTGAGAATGGGAAAATCCTCAACTTGATAGCCTCATCAGTCACGCCATTATACTTAAAAGTGCTGCAGATCTCGACAAAATTCCTTATGTGCATGTTGGGGTCTTCAGTTGCCGCTCCTCCAAAAGAAACAGAATTCTGCACCATCTGAATAGTGCCCGGCTTGATTTCAAAGGTGTTAGCTTGAATAGCCGGATGAAGGATGCTTGACTGAATGTCATCAATTTTAGGCCGAGAAAAATCCATAAGAGTTGGATCAGCTTGAACAATACGATCTCCCATGTTTACTGGTTCTTTCTGCTCAGTTCCTGAATCCGAATCCTCAAAATCTAACTTCTCCGGAGTATCAAGAACTTCGTCTTTCTCCTCAGCTGTATCTAAGGTCCTCTTGCGAGCACGAGAACGAGTTTGCATAAACGCTTGCTAAAGTACCTGAAACACAACCGAAAAGAGTAATTAACTACTACGTCCTAATCACTGAGTCCTAATGACCAATGATGGTAAGTAAATAAACTAAACAAATACGCCGAGTCCCCGGCAGCGGCGCCAAAAACTTGTTAGGGCGAAAACACGCACTAATATTCACGCAAGTATACGCGTTCGCAAGTAATATAGAATACTTTCTAGTTCGTTCCCTCAGAGACTCAGACTAATTTATTGTCTAATTTAACTCACTCACCAATGTATGATTACTGCTCAATGTTAAGATAATAACACTTAAAATTGTTGATTAAATATTAACTATAATTAACTACTTAATTAACCACTTAACTAACACTTCAATTTATCAATAATAAAACACTCATGAGATCACAACTTCATTATTACTTCCTTCTATAGCCATTGTTATTACCTTTAGCATGTGACAATGATGATATTAATCGAATAACACGAAACTGATAAAAGCCAACTTTCATTGTACTAATACCATTCTACCAAACATCCACAATTAAGATAGAAGTTGAATAGTCATCAATCATGTTGAGTTCCTATATGTCTATAGAAATTGACAACACAACGATTTAAGCACAAGTTATTCCTTTTGATTACATAGGGCAAATAAAACTGTTAGAGTTACCCACTAATCATGCACAACGTACATGAACCTATGCTAGCATGGCAAGTTCTAAATCTCAAGATCCACCGTCGCTTCACAAGAGATTAACACCCTATCTTATATGTTCGCGACGCACATAAGACGAATACGCACAACTAATACTAGATAGCATGCAATCATCACACACTAAAGTATTAAACAATTAACTAAAGAATTCTATAATAAATCCGTTGCAACCCCATGATCACAATTAGCCCATAATAGAACTTATTGCCATCATGGGTTCATATGAAATCATGATAAACAACACAAGAAAATAATAACTAAACTAATTATATTAAAACAGAGTACGTCACAAGAGTAAATAAGTCAAAGCAAGAAAACTAGCATCCAACATTACAACGAAACAAGAATCACAAGAAAATATGCTTCCTCTTCGCTGCAGTGTGCTAAATCGGTCTTCTTCCTTATCTCCTTCGCTCCTTGCGTAAAACACAATCTAAAACATAATCTCCTTCTTTTTTTTTCTATGAAAACATCTCAAATCTACTTATATAATAGTCCCATAAAACTCAGATTACATAGAAGTTGGAAGCCAAACAGAAGTAGAAGTCTAAAATAATTCAGCTTTTTCCCCGACCCTGCGCGGCCGCTCAGCATTTCTGCGCGGGCGCGCAAGGCTGCTGCGCGGCCGCTCAGCATTGCTGCGCGGGCGCGCAAGACCTTACTTGAAAAATTCCAGGTTTGCTCCGTTTCTTCGCCGTAATCTGCCCGTTCTTTTCCTCTCGCAATGGTGAACACATGCCAAGGCTTATTCTTGATGATTCCTCCTCCGAAATGCAACTAATACCCTGAAATGCATAAACACTAGAAAAACGCATCAAATACACAAAATACTTGATTTCAAGACACCAATTTAAGCCATTTTAAGACACTCTAAGTGGTATAAAATGCCACTTATCAGTATCACATAATTTACATCACATATGACTCGGTTCGTCAAAATATTTGACTCAGTACGATTAAAACTGAAATCGGGTCAAAAATATGATTTTTCAGTCACTGCGCGACTCAGAATTGATTTACAAAACAAGCGACCTTTCGAAACAAAATTTTTTTGGTCTCGAAAGTATTTTTATTGAAAGCAAAATATTTTTCTGAGTCTAGACGCGTTCGTTTTATATTAAACGGACGAACAGTCTATTTATTAAGAATAAAATAATAATAAATCAATTAATAATAATATTAATTGATTTTTAAATACTCAAATACATTTTAGAAGTTCTAGATAATTTTTAGAAATTATTTAACTTAATTATAAACAATTACATTTTATTTAACTATTTACAGATAAAATTAATTGATTAAATGAATTAATCAATTAATTAAATCAATACATAATTAACTAAAATAAATTATAAATAATTAAATTATTTTTTTTGGAAATTAAAATAACTTTATGGTATTAAAATAATTTAGTTAATTATTAAAAAATAATTAACCGAATTAAATTTTGAATTAAAGTAGATTTTTAGAATTTTTATTAAAGTTTAATCCTAGAAATAGTTTTTTTCCAAAACAGACTTAGGCAAAATGGATCAAACAGCGGCCTTGAGAAGAAGATGATCGGAGTTCAGCGTAGAACACGCCGGAATTCAGAAATGATTCCAGAAACCGTTGAGTTCCGCCGGTACCTCCGACGAGCCAAAACAGCCCCCAAAAACACGACCCCGGCCCTGTTTTCGCAGCCAATTCAAACCAGAAACAATCCAGCAATCGAATCGAAGCAATAGCAGCAACAAAAGATGCTTCCGTTTATTTTTCTGGTAAACTCAAACGAATTTTCCGGTGAACAAACGGCAACACCCGAACATAGCTAATTCTCAACCAAACTCATCAATCCTGATACAAAATTAAACCTTAAACACAACCGAACCTAACACAAACAACCATATCAATTACTAATCGAAGAACAGCCCAGAAAATTGAATTAAAAGTTACGATTGAACTATTTATTCGACTATAACAAAATCGTGATGGAATGATTACCAAATATACATAAAACGACTCCAAACAACACACTAAAGCTAAATGTATCAATCAAAACGACCAACAATCGACAAAAATAATCCGGGTCAAAAAATCTTGCGCCGGGCCGCTCACGGGTCAAACCGTAATCCGAGTCAAAAAAGTCAAAACACGGAAAATTTCTGGAATTACCAGATTAGGTTAGGAAGGAGTTTTCTGAAGTGTTCCGGGTTGTAAAAACGCAAAAACGGTTGAGGTTGAACGATTCCCGGCTTTATAAAATAATTTTGGTAATTATTCAGAAAATAATTAATAAATCATAAATCATTATAAAATCATGTAACAATCCAAAAATTACGAGGAATATATCACAATTATCTATACTTTATTCTTGACATATAATAATTAGAATACTCAAAGAATATCACATATGAACATCCAAAACATCAACTCCAATTACCAGATAATTCACCAAAATTCACATAAAATCATATAAATAATTCCAAATAATTATAATAATAATATTTGAAAATACGGAATATTACACAGTTTGATTCAGAGTCATCAGATTCTGATGATGATGATTCAGAACCTGAAAATTTATCTGAAGTGGATGTTGATGCAGAGATGATGCAACTGTGTGCTCTTATGGTGAAGGGTATCACAAAGATAGCCTACAAAAAATTTAGAAAGGGTAAGAAGTTTTCCAGGAAAGGTGAAAGTTCTGACAAGAAAGGGTTCAGAAAGACTGATGGCAAAGGAGGAAAGTCTGACAGAGGAGACAACTCAAATGTCAAATGCTACAATTGTGATGAGAGAGGCCACATCTCTCCTGATTGCAAGAAAGGAAAAGGTGATAAAGGCCGGGCACTTATCACAAAGAAGAAAAACTGGGCAGACACTTCAGAATCTGAAGAAGAGGTAAACTATGCCTTAATGGCAAATGCTGATAGAAGTTCTGATGCTGCTGAACTAAAGGTACATCTATCAACCCTTGCCTTTGATACAGAAGATATTACTGAGTTGAGATTATTTATGAAAAACATTTATATTAGCTATAGAGATCAGACTTTAGAGAATGAAAGATTAAAATCTGAAAATCTAAAGTACAAAAACAGAAATAGCTATCTTGAAGAAGAGTTAGTCAAGATGAACACTATCCAGACAGAGAGAGATAATGCAGTGTATGTTAAGAATGAATTGCTTAAAAAGAATGATTATCTAAAATCTGAATTAGAAAAAGAAAGAGAAATCATCAGGACTTGGACTAACTCAAGCAAAACAACTCAGAATATTCTAACTAGTAGAAATTGGAAAGAGGGGTTAGGTTATAAAGATGGTGAAAGTGAGAGAGGGACTTTGACAATTAAGCCAATTGCTATCAAACAGACTAAAAAGCCAAAGGTAAATCCTGTTAAATTTGTTGCAAAAACTGTTGTGTCCCCTATAGATAAGGTTGTTCATCTTAGTCAGAATAAAAGAATATGAAAGGAATTCAAAATAAGATGAATAAAACTGAAAGGATTTCAAAGCTGATATTTCTGAAGAAAAGGAAATCCAGAGAACAAAATTCTGGCACAAAATGAATAAACGGGTGTTAGGGATTATTTATTCTAACTGGTATTTCTTTTTGAGAGAAGTCAAAAAAATTTATAGAAAAAGAAGGTATTGCCAAAATCTTAATATTTATCTCCAATTTGAACTCTCCAGTTGACTCGCCATCTGATTCAAGACACTTCTTCATGTTCTAAGGATATCGATAATCTTCATCATCGTCAGATCATAGTAGCCTCGAAACATTCCACAATAGAAGTGTGCAGCTTTTCGGAGTTCCATCCATCTCAACACCACCATCTCAAACGAATGCGCCTATCTTAACTTACTCGTTGGTACTATATCCAATAGTCCAACAGGAACTCGATATGAGCTCAATCGTCCTCACATAGCTATACACACTCCTACACACTCTCGTTTCTAGTTTACTATAACCACGACTCTGATACCAACCTGTAACGCCCCCAAATCCGGGGTCAAGGGATTTGGTCGTCACTATGAAACCTCAATCCAAATTAACCTGTTAAATCAATAAATGAATGCCAACGAAAGATATTTATTATTTATGACCCCAAACTAATCCAAAACACAATCAGTACTTTTAATCCAAAATAGAATCAGTTGATAAATCATTTATTCTATGATCATCAAGACAATTTAGAAAACAATAATTTTAGATTGGAACCAATAATATTTCATGCTGTTCCCGATGATCAGTCATGAAACAACACCGGTATCCCGCAACCATACCGTAAATATAGGTACTACTCATATCCCGAAGACATACGGTACCTATAGGGCGCCAGAAAAGGCATAACTAGCCTCAAAAGATATTACAGCTGGACCGATATCTCGATCACTTACGCTGTAACCAATAACCATTAACCAGTAACCATTCCAATCTTAAAAACCTTTTTATTGAAAAAGGAGCCAAATCCTTCGACATCCTAAATAATTTTATTCCCCCATTCTTGGGAAGGAATACTCGCAACAAAATCATCTTTCTCAAAATCCAAAACATTTACAAATCTAGTAATTTGATAAGTAAAATCACTTGACTATTCTGAACATAGAATAACATATGAGTACTTGCATAAACAGAATCATTTAATTTAGCGATATGTAAAACATTTATCTATTCCGAACTGAATAGGGAAGGCAATACTTCAATGATAAGATTCAAAATAAATATCACTTGAACAATAAGTGATGATAGGGATACTTGCCTTTGGGATTTAGTAGTTAGTCACACTCGCAAAGACGCATCTATTCTTTTCAACACTTCACCGATATGCTGCTCCTGCGATTACTAGAAGCCAGATATCCAATGTCATTCCTTCTCATTCTTTATCCAACACCCTGTCCTGATCACTCGAACGATCTGTATCTATAATTAAAAGATATAGCTTTAATCGTCTAAACGATAATCACTCGACGAACTGCACGTCAAAAGCTTATCGTCTACCCATACGATAGCCCACACATAAATATAACAGACAAACACATGACTCTTGATCCACATACACAAATAATTCACATAATACGTAAACACATAATCCACGTATCACATAATTTACATCACATATGACTCGGTTCGTCAAAATATTTGACTCAGTACGATTAAAACTGAAATTGGGTCAAAAATATGATTTTTCAATCACTGCGCGACTCAGAATTGATTTACAAAACAAGCGACCTTTCGAAACAAAATTTTTTTGGTCTCGAAAGTATTTTTATTGAAAGCAAAATATTTTTCTGAGTCTAGACGCGTTCGTTTTGTATTAAACGGACGAACGGTCTATTTATTAAGAATAAAATAATAATAAATCAATTAATAATAATATTAATTGATTTTTAAATACTCAAATACATTTTAGAAGTTCTAGATAATTTTTAGAAATTAATTAACTTAATTATAAACAATTACATTTTATTTAACTATTTACAGATAAAATTAATTGATTAAATGAATTAATCAATTAATTAAATCAATAAATAAATAACTAAAATAAATTATAAATAATTAAATTAATTTTTTTTGGAAATTAAAATAACTTTATGGTATTAAAATAATTTAGTTAATTATTGAAAAATAATTAACCGGATTAAATTTTGAATTAATGTAGATTTTTAGAATTTTTATTAAAGTTTAATCCTAGAAATAGTTTTTTTCCAAAACAGACTTAGGCAAAATGGATCAAACAGCGGCCTTGAGAAGAAGATGATCGGAGTTCAGCGCAGAACACGCCGGAATCTGGAAATGATTCCAGAAACCGTTGAGTTCCGCCGGTACCTCCGACGAGCCAAAACAGCCCCCAAAAACACGACCCCGGCCCTATTTTCGCAGCCAATTCAAACCAGAAACAATCCAGCAATCGAATCGAAGCAATATCAGCAACAAAAGATGCTTCCGTTTATTTTTTCGGTAAACTCAAACGAATTTTCCGGTGAACAAACGGCAAAACCCGAACATAGCTAATTCTCAACCAAACTCATCAATCCTGATACAAAATTAAACCTTAAACACAACCGAACCTAACACAAACAACCATATCAATTACTAATCGAAGAACAACCCGGAAAATTGAATTAAAAGTTACGATTGAACTATTTATTCGACTATAACAAAATCGTGATGGAATGATTACCAAATATACATAAAACGACTCCAAACAACACACTAAAGCTAACTGTATCAATCAAAACGACCAACAATCGACAAAAATAATCTGGGTCAAAAAATCTTGCGCCGGGCCGCTCACGGGTCAAACCGTAATCCGAGTCAAAAAAGTCAAAACACGGAAAATTTCCGGAATTACCAGATTAGGTTAGGAAGGAGTTTTCTGAAGAGTTCTGGGTTGTAAAAACGCAAAAATGGTTGAGGTTGAACGATTCCCGGCTTTATAAAATAATTTTGGTAATTATTCAGAAAATAATTAATAAATCATAAATCATTATAAAATCATGTAACAATCCAAAAATTACCAGGAATATATCACAATTATCTATACTTTATTCTCGACATATAATAATTAGAATACTCAAAGAATATCACATATGAACATCCAAAACATCAACTCCAATTACCAGATAATTCACCAAAATTCACATAAAATCATATAAATAATTCCAAATAATTATAATAATAATATTTGAAAATACGGAATATTACACAGTTTGATTCAGAGTCATCAGATTCTGATGATGATGATTCAGAACCTGAAAATTTATCTGAAGTGGATGTTGATGCAGAGATGATGCAACTGTGTGCTCTTATGGTGAAGGGTATCACAAAGATAGCCTACAAAAAATTTAGAAAGGGTAAGAAGTTTTCCAGGAAAGGTGAAAGTTCTGACAAGAAAGGGTTCAGAAAGACTGATGGCAAAGGAGGAAAGTCTGACAGAGGAGACAACTCAAATGTCAAATGCTACAATTGTGATGAGAGAGGCCACATCTCTCCTGATTGCAAGAAAGGAAAAGGTGATAAAGGTCGGGCACTTATCACAAAGAAGAAAAACTGGGCAGACACTTCAAAATCTGAAGAAGAGGTAAACTATGCCTTAATGGCAAATGCTGATAGAAGTTCTGATGCTGCTGAACTAAAGGTACATCTATCAACCCTTGCCTTTGATACAGAAGATATTACTGAGTTGAGATTATTTCTGAAAAACATTTATATTAGCTATAGAGATCAGACTTTAGAGAATGAAAGATTAAAATCTGAAAATCTAAAGTACAAAAACAGAAATAGCTATCTTGAAGAAGAGTTAGTCAAGATGAACACTATCCAGACAGAGAGAGATAATGCAGTGTATGTTAAGAATGAATTGCTTAAAAAGAATGATTATCTAAAATCTGAATTAGAAAAAGAAAGAGAAATCATCAGGACTTGGACTAACTCAAGCAAAATAACTCAGAATATTCTAACTAGTAGAAATTGGAAAGAGGGGTTAGGTTATAAAGATGGTGAAAGTGAGAGAGGGACTTTGACAATTAAGCCAATTGCTATCAAACAGACTAAAAAGCCAAAGGTAAATCCTGTTAAATTTGTTGCAAAAACTGTTGTGTCCCCTATAGATAAGGTTGTTCATCTTAGTCAGAATAAAAGAATATGAAAGGAATTCAAAATAAGATGAATAAAACTGAAAGGATTTCAAAGCTGATATTTCTGAAGAAAAGGAAATCCAGAGAACAAAATTCTGGCACAAAATGAATAAACGGGTGTTAGGGATTATTCATTCTAACTGGTATTTCTTTTTGAGAGAAGTCAAAAAAAATTATAGAAAGAGAAGGTATTGCCAAAATCTTAATATTTATCTCCAATTTGAACTCTCCAGTTGACTCGCCATCTGATTCAAGACACTTCTTCATGTTCTAAGGATATCGATAATCTTCATCATCGTTAGATCATAGTAGCCTCGAAACATTCCACAATAGAAGTGTGCAGCTTTTCGGAGTTCCATCCATCTCAACACAACCATCTCAAACGAATACGCCTATCTTAACTTACTCGTTGGTACTATATCCAATAGTCCAACAGGAACTCGATATGAGCTCAATCGTCCTCACATAGCTATACACACTCCTACACACTCTCGTTTCTAGTTTACTATAACCACGACTCTGATACCAACCTGTAACGCCCCCAAATCCGGGGTCAAGGGATTTGGTCGTCACTATGAAACCTCAATCCAAATTAACCTGTTAAATCAATAAATGAATGTCAGCGAAAGATATTTATTATTTATGACCCCAAACTAATCCAAAACACAATCAGTACTTTTAATCCAAAACAGAATCAGTTGATAAATCATTTATTCTATGATCATCAAGACAATTTAGAAAACAATAATTTTAGATTGGAACCAATAACATTTCATGTTGTTCCCGATGATCAGTCGTGAAACAACATCGGTATCCCGCAACCATACCGTAAATATAGGTACTACTCGTATCCCGAAGACATACGGTACCTATAGGGCGCCAGAAAAGGCATAACTAGCCTTGAAAGATATTACAGCTGGACCGATATCTCGATCACCTACACTGTAACCAATAACCATTAACCAGTAACCATTCTAATCTTAAAAACCTTTTTATTGAAAAAGGAGCCAAATCCTTCGACATCCTAAATAATTTTATTCCCCCATTCTTGGGAAGGAATACTCGCAACAAAATCATCTTTCTTAAAATCCAAAACATTTACAAATCTAGTAATTTGATAAGTAAAATCACTTGACTATTCTGAACATAGAATAACAGATGAGTACTTGCATAAATAGAATCATTTAATTCAGTGATATGTAAAACATTTATCTATTCTGAACTGAATAGGGAAAGCAATACTTCCATGATAAGATTCAAAATAAATATCACTTGAATAATAAGTGATGATAGGGATACTTGCCTTTGGGATTTAGTAGTTAGTCACACTCGCAAAGACGCATCTATTCTTTTCAACACTTCACCGATATGCTGCTCCTGCGATTACTAGAAGCCAGATATCCAATGTCATTCCATCTCATTCTTTATCCAACACCCTGTCCTGATCACTCGAACGATCTGTATCTATAATTAAAAGATATAGCTTTAATCGTCTAAACGATAATCACTCGACGAACTGCGTGTCAAAAGCTTATCGTCTACCCATACGATAGCCCACACATAAATATAACAGACAAACACATGACTCTTGATCCACATACACACATAATTCACATAATACGTAAACACATAATCCACGTATCACATAATTTATATCACATATGACTAGGTTCGTCAAAATATTTGACTCAGTACGATTAAAACTGAAATCAGGTCAAAAATATGATTTTTCAGTCACTGCGCGACTCAGAATTGATTTACAAAACAAGCGACCTTTCGAAACAAAATTTTTTTGGTCTCGAAAGTATTTTTATTGAAAGCAAAATATTTTTATGAGTCTAGACGCGTTCGTTTTGTATTAAACGGACGAACGGTCTATTTATTAAGAATAAAATAATAATAAATCAATTAATAATAATATTAATTGATTTTTAAATACTCAAATACATTTTAGAAGTTCTAGATAATTTTTAGAAATTATTTAACTTAATTATAAACAATTACATTTTATTTAACTATTTACAGATAAAATTAATTGATTAAATAAATTAATCAATTAATTAAATCAATAAATAATTAACTAAAATAAATTATAAATAATTAAATTATTTTTTTTTGGAAATTAAAATAACTTTATGGTATTAAAATAATTTAGTTAATTATTAAATTTTGAATTAATGTAGATTTTTAGAATTTTTATTAAAGTTTAATCCTAGAAATAGTTTTTTTCCAAAACAGACTTAGGCAAAATGGATCAAACAGCGGCCTTGAGAAGAAGATGATCGGAGTTCAGCGCAGAACACGCCGGAATCTGGAAATGATTCCAGAAACCGTTGAGTTCCGTCGGTACCTCCGACGAGCCAAAACAACCCCCAAAAACACGACCCCGACCCTGTTTTCGCAGCCAATTCAAACCAGAAACAATCCAGCAATCGAATCGAAGCAATAGCAACAACAAAAGATGCTTCCGTTTATTTTTCCGGTAAACTCAAACGAATTTTCCGGTGAACAAACGGCAAAACCCGAACATAGCTAATTCTCAACCAAACTCATCAATCCTGATACAAAATTAAACCTTAAACACAACCGAACCTAACACAAACAACCATATCAATTACTAATCAAAGAACTGCCCGGAAAATTAAATTAAAAGTTATGATTGAACTATTTATTCGACTATAACAAAATCGTGATGGAATGATTACCAAATATACATAAAACGACTCCAAACAACACACTAAAGCTAACTGTATCAATCAAAACGACCAACAATCGACAAAAATAATCCGGGTCAAAAAATCTTACGCCGGGCCGCTCACGGGTCAAACCGTAATCCGAGTCAAAAAAGTCAAAACACGGAAAATTTCCGGAATTACCAGATAAGGTTAGGAAGGAGTTTTCTGAAGAGTTCCGGGTTGTAAAAACGCAAAAACGGTTGAGGTTGAACGATTCCCGGCTTTATAAAATAATTTTGGTAATTATTCAGAAAATAATTAATAAATCATAAATCATTATAAAATCATGTAACAATCCACAAATTACTAGGAATATATCACAATTATCTATACTTTATTCTCGACATATAATAATTAGAATACTCAAAGAATATCACATATGAACATCCAAAACATCAACTCCAATTACCAGATAATTCACCAAAATTCACATAAAATCATATAAATAATTCCAAATAATTATAATAATAATATTTGAAAATACGGAATATTACACAGTTTGATTCAGAGTCATCAGATTCTGATGATGATGATTCAGAACCTGAAAATTTATCTGAAGTGGATGTTGATGCAGAGATGATGCAACTGTGTGCTCTTATGGTGAAGGGTATCACAAAGATAGCCTACAAAAAATTTAGAAAGGGTAAGAAGTTTTCCAAGAAAGGTGAAAGTTCTGACAAGAAAGGGTTCAGAAAGACTGATGGCAAAGGAGGAAAGTCTGACAGAGGAGATAACTCAAATGTCAAATGCTACAATTGTGATGAGAGAGGCCACATCTCTCCTGATTGCAAGAAAGGAAAAGGTGATAAAGGCTGGGCACTTATCACAAAGAAGAAAAACTGGGCAGACACTTCAGAATCTGAAGAAGAGATAAACTATGCCTTAATGGCAAATGCTGATAGAAGTTCTGATGCTGCTGAACTAAAGGTACATCTATCAACCCTTGCCTTTGATACAGAAGATATTACTGAGTTGAGATTATTTCTGAAAAACATTTATATTAGCTATAGAGATCAGACTTTAGAGAATGAAAGATTAAAATCTGAAAATCTAAAGTACAAAAACAGAAATAGCTATCTTGAAGAAGAGTTAGTCAAGATGAACACTATCCAGACAGAGAGAGATAATGCAGTGTATGTTAAGAATGAATTGCTTAAAAAGAATGATTATCTAAAATCTGAATTAGAAAAAGAAAGAGAAATCATCAGGACTTGGACTAACTCAAGCAAAACAACTCAGAATATTCTAACTAGCGGAAATTGGAAAGAGGGGTTAGGTTATAAAGATGGTGAAAGTGAGAGAGGGACTTTGAGAATTAAGCCAATTGCTATCAAACAGACTAAAAAGCCAAAGGTAAATCCTGTTAAATTTGTTGCAAAAACTGTTATGTCTGATTCTGAAGAGATGAAAGACTCTAAAACAGAAGTCAAAGAAAACTCAACTTCTGACAAATTAAAACAGGATAAACCAGCTTTGGTAAACATTGGCTTAATGACAAAGAAGCAGCTTAAGTATAAGCTGAAAGAGATCAAAAATGTGAACAAGGTGAAGGAAGCTAGGAAAAATAGGAATGGAAAGGAAGGTGTGAATAAAAGTAATAATTATAAGCCTGTTCCTAATTCTCCTTGAAAGAAATGCTATAATTGTATAAACTCTAACCATCTTGCTTCTTTTTGCAGGAAAAATAAAGATATAAACTCTTTACCTCCTAAATCAGGAGTTAAGAGTCAGTCTGTTAGGTTTAAACCACAAAATCCTTGTTTTCATTGTAGTAGTTTATGACATTCTATTTATACTTGTAAGGAATATCATAGTTTGTACTATGATTATTATCAAATAAAACCTTCTATGAATAAAGTTAATTTAATTCCTTCTAGTGTAAAGTCTGATGCAAAGTCTGATATAAGTTCTGATAAACAGCATGTTAGCATAAACTCTGATACTAAATCCGCTGCAAATGCAAACAAACTTAAAAAGTCTGATATAAGTTCTGATAAAAAGCATGTTAGCATAAATCTGAAACTAAATCCGCTGGAAATGCTAACAAACTTAACAAGGCCAAATGATCCAAGCAAGTCTGGGTCCTTAAAACTAACCATTAGTGGTCTTTGTGATTGCAGGGCAACATGAAAAATATCTTGGTTCTGGACAGTGGATGTTCAGGACATATGACTGGAAATAAAGCCCTTCTATCAGATTTTGTGGAGAAAGATGGCCCAGGAGTTTCTTATGGAGATGACAACATGGGAAAGACTCTGGGATATGGCAATATCAATCTTGGGAATGTCATAATTGAAACAGTAGCTCTTGTCTCAGGACTTAAACACAATCTGCTAAGTGTGAGTCAAATCTATGACAGAGGTTATCATGTAAATTTCTTTGTAGAACACTATGAAGTTGTAAGTAATTCTACAAGTAAACTGGTTCTGAAAGGTTACAGACATGGTAACATATATGAAGCCAGACTTTTAACAAATTCTTATGGTTCTGCAATCTTTCTGTTAAGCAGAGCATCAATTGAAGAAAGCTGGAATTGGCACAAGAGACTCTCTCATTTAAATTTCAACAACATAAATGAGCTAGTAAAGAAAGATCTTGTGAGAGGACTGCCAAAATATATATTTGCTCCTGATGGTCTTTGTGACTCATGTCAAAAGGCAAAACAAAGAAAATCTTCATTCAAGAGCAAAATTGAATCCTCAGTTCTTGAGCCTTATCACTTACTGCATGTTGATCTATTTGGTCCAGTCAATGTCATGTCTATTGCAAAGAAGAAATATGCTATGGTTATAGTGGATGAGCTCACAAGATACACTTGGGTGTATTTCTTGCACAAGAAGAATGAACTGCATCTACTCTAACTGATCATGTCAGACAGCTGGATAAGTTAGTCAAAAATTATGTTAAAATAATAAGAAGTGATAATGGCACTGAGTTCAAGAATTCAATCATGGAAGAGTTCTGCAAAGAGCAAGGAATAAATCAGGAATTTTCTGCATCTGGAACTTCACAGCAGAATGGAGTTATGGAAAGAAAGAACGGGACTCTTATTGAAGCTGCACGAACTATGCTTGATAAAGCAAAGCTACCAACCTATTTTTAGGCTGAAGTTGTGCAGACTGCTTGTTTTACACAGAATACTACACTCATAAACAAGCATAGAAAAACACCATATGAGACGGTGAAGAAAAAGAAGCCAAATCTGAAATACTTGCATGTATTTGGATGCAAGTGTTTTGTTCTTAAGACTCATCCTGAACAGCTGCCAAAATTTGATCTAAAAGCTGATGAAGGAATTTTTATTGGATATCCACTTTCCATAAAAGCCTTCAGAGTCTACAATTTAAGAACAAGGGTTGTCATGGAATCTATCAATATATCTTTTGATGATAAAAAGATTACTGGACTTGAATATTTCAATGATCATGATCAGTTGAGATTTGAAAATGAAGATGTAAATTCTGATTCTGTAAATTCTGATGACCTAAATCCTGATCCTGTAAGTTCTGATGGGTTAAATTCTGATGTCATTGAAACTGTGATAACTGCTCCAAAGGAAAATGCACCTATTCAGGGGGAGCAAGCTGCTGATCATACCATATCTCAAGACTCTTAAGAAGCATCAGAACCAGTCACTGGCTCTTCAAGTTCTGTTTCATCAAGTTTTGATGAGCCAAATTTTGACAATTCTGGAAACTCTACTTCTTCAATTCCTGAAGGATCCAACTCAAATTCTGGAATCTCAGAGAGCATAACTTCAGGGGGAGCATCAGAAAATGCTGATGGAGACAGCATGGATCATGTGGGAGGATCCAGTTCTAGAGATCAACTTCCATCTGCAAGGAAGTGGACTAAATCACACACACCTGACTTAATAATTGGAGATCCTGAAGCAGGTGTCAGAACTAGAACAACAACAAATGAATGTCTCTATCATTCCTTTCTATCTCAGACTGAACCAAAGAAAGTGGAAGAAGCTCCTCAAGATGCTGATTGGGTGCAAGCAATGCAGGAAGAGTTAAATGAATTTGAAAGAAATAAAGTTTGGACCCTAGTTCCAAGACCAAAGAACAGATCCATTGTTGGCACAAAATGGGTGTTCAGAAACAAAACTGACAGTGATGGAATAATAACTGTAACACCCCCAAATCCGGGGTCGGGGATCCGGGTTGTCACGAGTTCCATTTCCCTTAACAACACCCAATCTTAATAAATAATCAACTACTCTGTACTGTGACCCCACCATTAAACACACACACCACAAGTTATAGCCTCAGAGATGAATATCCAAAAATAATCACAAGTCGTTTTATTCCACAATTATATGCCAATGCACCTTAAACAGGTTTCTGAATAAATTTACATTTCTTTGCCATTATTACAATTCATAATTATACATACGTCTGGTACATCATAAGTTGAAAGCCTAGCCTATTGGTAGTTCCTACCTCAGCTACAGCGACATCAACGCCTATAGGAAACTGCGGAACGTTTCCTAATCGCTTGCGAATCGGGAGCTTGGTCCTGTTCATCTTTTCTATCTTTTGTTGTTTGATGAAAGAAGAAAGCAAGGGTGAGCAGCAAGCCCACCAAAATAATATGTATAATGATTAACAATATATAAGCCTTCTCATAGTACTCATGAAAGTCTTGGTCAAAAGAAATGAACCAAGTTTGATATCTTAATGCGATGAAGTCGCAAAATATTCAGTATATATATATACATATATACTTTTCAAAATATTGGAAGTCCTCTTCCATGCATAATGCACACAGAGTTCCAGTGTATAACTGTATAAAAAAATACCGTTGCAAGGTGATCTCATATATCTAACCTTGTCTCAACGTTTTTCTGAAAATCTTTGTCATGCATAAGATAATCATTTACTAGATATAAGTTTAAAAGATGAAGTTACAAGATACTCCAATATACTTATATCTTTTCCAAATACTACTTGAACTACCACCGTTCAAGTTATAATTAGTTTCAAAAGTTCATCACACTGATGAGACTACAAGATAAGACTTGAATAGATTCAATCTTTGAAATATTTTGAAGGAAATGAAGTTATGATATACTTCATTAAGTCCCGATATATATATACATCTATATATATACATACGTTTCCTGAAAACCTCTGTCATGTATAGTATGAACAGAATTGCAATATCCAATAAATTTGGAAAGGAAAGAATTTTGGCATAAACCTGATGTCTTGCTGATCAGGCAAAGATACCTATAAGTAACCTTTTCTACTAGTAGATGGACGAATTCCCCACTGGTCATCACCCTGGTCGCAATAGGACCTTATGCTGGACTGCCACTCAGCCACTTATGCATTTGATGGACTCCCACTGATCCACTTACACTATCAAGGACGCCCACTGAGCCCATGTTGCTTATGCCGACTCGATAGATGGACTTACTTCCCGAACGTTGGGTAAGTAATCAATTCATTTACCAAAACTGCAACCTTGTTGCGAATATAAAATACACCATAGAGCTGGATCCCTCAGGTTTTGAGCGAGTATTTAAATCCCCTTTTTAAAAGGAAGATCTTAAATATAAAAATGAGTTTTGGGATCCGCTCTAACTTTTAAAAATCATTTTGAAGACTCGAAAACACTTTAAAGAGTGTTTGGAGTAATGCTGATTTAATGAAGTAAATCAGTCCCAATATATTTAAAAAATGTCTGAATATTATTATTTAAATAATATTCCCATAAAGAATAATCTTTATACAAATAATTGAAGTAGAAGTTGTAAGACTTATACTTGAAATGAGTATTAAATAACCAAAGATATACTTATACGAAAGTAATATCTTTATTTTAATATCAAAAGTAAGTTTGATTATCGAACATTATTCTTAAATAAAATAAAGAATATTATTAAATAATAAGCGGAGTCATAATACCTCGAATGAATATTATAAATAATATTCATTAAATAAAATAAAGGAGTCAATACATCCTCAAATGACTATCCAATTAATAATCATTAAATAATATAAACTGAGTCATAAGCCCTCGAATGAATATTCGAAATAATATTCAATAATAAAATAAAGGAGTCATAAGTCCTTGGATGAATATTCGAAATAATATTCAATAATAAAATAAAGGAGTCATAAGTCCTCGGATGAATATTCGAAATACTATTCAATAATAAAATAAAGGAGTCATAAGTCCTCGGATGAATATTCGAAATAATATTCAATAATAATATAAAGGAGTCATAAGTCCTCGGATGAATATCCGAAATAATATTCAATAATAAAATAAAGGAGTCATAAGTCCTCAGATGAATATTCGAAATAATATTCAATAATAAAATAAAGTTAATGTTATCGAATAAACCTTATTCGATTAATAGTTTAGAAAACTATAACCATATATATATAAAAATATATCTATATTATACTCGGGAACATCGACTCCCGGTTTAGAAATATGTTCACCTTTTGATCCCCTATACTAAGGGTAAATTCAAATACCGCTTATCTCTAGCATAGGTATTATGCAACTGTAAGCATTTTAACCAACAGATATATAATCCAAGAATATGAAACAGGCATGCATATATACCATATCACATGCTACAATATATCGCAAGAATTTGCTAATAACAAATATGCATTTATCGCAGGATCATGCATGTACACATATACATCACAACAACAGTACAACGGGTAGATAACTTGCCTGAGCGACTAGGGGTTACGAATGGCTCGGGACGAGTCTGGTAACCTATAAGCAACAAGTTGGAATTAAACCAAAGTCACTTATAAATCTATACTCTAACCAACTTAGACTCTAACGCTCGTTTTGCGCTTACTGATTCTCTTAAGTCACTCGAGTACCCTCGACTCCACCATTTTTAATAATTTAACCATTACGAGTTTTAAGGCGATTCCTTCGCGAGTGTCTTACCAACTGCCTGTTACACCTTACATAAATGTTTCATACTTCAATTAGTCCTTTAAGGTCTTTAACCTATGTTTCAAAGTAAGGCGAGGGGTAAGGGTTCGTTCGCGAAATGTCGTTACTTAAAATGGCCGTTTCTCCTAAACCGTTCATCGGAATCAAACGAACCACATATCAAAACGAAGCTCATAACATGAAATATCTAAACATTGCAATGGTCAAAACCTAGCAGGGGGTTCTCGGGTCCTAATGTTATGAACAAAAGCAGTTTAAAGTAAATCGGACATTACGACGGCTATGTTCACGCGATTTCCCAAATTTAAACCATTCCAAAACCATCACAATTCAATCCACAATCACAATCAAATCAAAACTCCATCCATACTACATCATAACAGCCCCAACAACTCAACATTAACAATTTATACTTATTCCCCACATGAACTAAAAGCTTTACTTCAGTTCTTTAACTAATTAACAAGATTTACAACTCCAAAAACACCACAAAACCAACTAATCTCTACAAACTCAACCAAACTTTAAACAAACAAGCCTCATGCTTCACATATACTATATCAATCATATTCATTCCTAATTACTCAAAACCAAAGCTAGGGTTTGGAGTTTATACCTTCCTTGGAGCTTTTAATCCATGAAAGATCCTTGAAAAGCCCATGGAAGCCTTAATCTAACCTCCTACAAGCTTGTTCTTTCAAAGAAATCAAGAACACAAAAATTAATTTCAAGAAAGTACTATTCACCATCTTCTTCCATGATTTATAGAAAAAGATTGGCTTGGAATTAGAAGCTTAAACTTATAGGAAGTATGTAACTATCCATGGGGAAGCTTAGATAAATACCTTGCTAAATAGTAAGTGGTGGAGCTTGGATATTCATTTTGTTAAGAAAGAAGCCGAGAGCTTCATGAAGAAATGAAATATCTTTGTGTTTTGTGAGTTGTTTGCTTGGTTACTAGCTTTTGATTTTGGTAAATTACCTTTTTAACCATGAAATTTTTGTGGTTATTAATCAACCACACCTCCTTCCCTTATGTCATGCTTAGGTCATCCTCATGATGTCATCCTCCCCTCCTTGTCCTCTTTTCATTGGTTGGGTGACATCATCCTCTCTAATCCCTTTGATTAACTTCCTAATTGTTTGCCTAATGACCGCTGATCTGTTATACAGTTCGCTTAACTTTCGTTTTCGTTTATCGTTTGAGGGATCATACCCGGGATCTTATTACTTAGGTTCCCTTAACCTTTCTCAATATATTGTATTCCTTTTATGATCCTTTCTTATAATCCTTTAATTTAAATCCTTTTTATCCTGTTACCTTATACTCAATTCTTTCCGTATCTAGTGGATTTCCAGGAAAAATCAAAGTGTTCGGAATTGGATTCTGACGATCTTTACATACACTTATATGTCATATAGAGTGCCAATAAAATCTCAGAATATCCATAAAAGAACCCCTACCTAGTGTGGCATGAAAAGTTTTCTCATTCAGCAAAAACACTATTCATAAGGGTTTCAAAAATTTTCCAAAAATTGGGGTTATTACAGTCTCCCCTCCTTAAAAGGATTCCGTCCCGGAATCAGATAGAAAATGAATAGGGATACTTTCTTAACATTACACTTTCTAACTCTCGAGTAAATTTTCCCTTATTGTGGTTCTTCCATCAAACTCTGACTAGTTTGATAACCCTTCTCCTAAGCACTTGTTCCTTTTCGATCTATAACCCTTTCTGGTTGCTCCCTATAGGTTATGTCTGGTCGCATGCCTATGCGCTCATATGCCCCTATTTATCTGGCATCTGAATTACACTTCCTTAACATTGATACGTGAAACACGTTAAGACTTGCTACATGTTCGGGGGTAGGGCTAGCTCATATGCTAACTTCCTAAACGTCTTAATATATCCAAGGGTCCAACAATTGGTGGACTTAGCTTTCCTTTCTTTCCGAATCTCATTAACCCCTTCCAAGGGAATACCTATAACAACACTAGGTCCCCTACTTCCCATTCCTTGTCCTTTCGTGTTAAATCAACATACTTCTTATGTCCATCTTGGGCTACTACCAGCCGTCCTCTGATTAAATCTATTAAATCTTTGGTCCTTTGGACCACTACCGGTCTGAGCATCTTGCGCTCTACAACTTCATCCTAACATAAGGGGGATCGACATTGTCTTCCCTCAAAAATCTCTTAAGACGACATCTCGATACCTGACATACGATCTATTGTCGTAAGATAACTCAATCCGCGTTAAGTGATCATTCCAAATTCTTTCAAGTCTATTGCACAGACTCTCATTATAGCATTTAGCATTAGAGCTTTTGCTTCTCAATACCCATTCTTTTCCAGTTCATAATCGCTACAACCTTCCGTTCCTAATATTATACTAGTTATACTTTTGCTCGTTAGCGTTCTATAACCTTTTAATAACCACGTCAACCTTAGTATCACGAATGTGTTTCCATTCCGAATACTACCACAACTTTATTACTCCTTTTTCAGCTGTTTCTATTTCCCAAAGTTTGATCAATCATATAGAAGTAAAGGAATTTGTTGAGAGATCACTATGATCATGAACACTTGTTATATCGCATAGTTAGTACAGAAAGTGGCCAGCCTTTAGTACTTGACAAGCAATTAAACAATAGATGGTATCCTACTAGGCTTCTATCACACAGATAGATAGTCATTTGGCAATACCTCCCCTTCTGGAAGGGTTGTTCTTCTCAGTTTACATGAAATAAAAAGAAGAGAAAAGAATGAACTGAAGAGAATTGTATATTCGTAAAAAAAAAAAATTATTGCCATAAAATATTTGGATTGGAATCTACCTCTGAACTATAGAGGTTTGTCATAGGAGAATAAAACATATATGTATTTATACCAACATCAAGTATTATAGCATCGTATTTCACATGCCTAAATATTTTTGCTATTCCGTCCATCATTCTATGGACCCATGCTCTTCCTCGAGCTTATACACAAGCACCTTTGAAACTCCTTCGATATCGAAAATCGAACCTGGGATCTCATTCTAGACATCACTGTTACTTGAATTCTATGCTTGCACCGCAACCTTCCTCGTATAATAATACGACTCTCTATTGATAAGAAAGAATAAATATTCAATAGGTAGATACTCTACTTAAATAGTCTATCAATGATAACTTATACACTACCACGACCCGCTTAGTGGTATTCAATCTCAACATTCATTCCAATACAACTCTCATGGTTGTAATCGACTCATTACTCGCAGAATCATTGCTGCATTACTATGGTCCACCACTGACCTATTGTCATCATTCACTTTCCATGAAATCTTAATATCTAACCATACGGAGTCCATACATGTCGTATCAAATCCTTCTAAGGAGTTAACATAACCACAAATCACAATTCATGAAGAACACTCCAAACTCTGACGTACTTTCATGACATGAAGTAGATAAAATTGCAGAAGAGTTTCAATCAAAGCAACGATAGCAGGTTAATACCATTCTTAATCATATACCTTCAATAGAAGACTTAACTCGAAGGTTCGTCTAGTCCTTTTTGAAACATGGTCCTGGCTTATCTCAAGATAGTATCTTCTGAGATAGATAGCCCGCTCATGGCGATTACACGAATTAAACCTTTACCAACTACTATTACGGTTGGGTATTGCACAGTCATCAGAAGGAATGTCAATCTTCCAAACCATAATACAACCTGCATAGCGTTAACCATCATCACTGTATTCCTTTGGCACAAGCGCCTATAATTATCCTCTTACCTTTAAAGTGTCGGCCACCTCTTTGGCCTTTCCTGATAGTAAATTTCCTTACAGTCAATGTCGTTTTAACCACCTCCAAATAAATTTTCTACCTTATTTCAATCACAGCTTATGTGAAGATGTTTTCCTTAAAATCTGATGAGTAAAAAAAAATATTACCATTTTTCCATAAGTTATTGCCTCAGTCTTTAGAGGTTAATCACTGTCACGACTGACTCTCAATCATAATTAGAACATCTTTTTATCTTAAGTCCTAATTGCCCTGAACAACTTCGACCATTACTGGTTCGATCCATACCTTCTCGTGGTTTAACACGTGCCCCACTTGGCCTCATTATAATTACGTCATATTTCCTTTATCAACATTTCTATTTTTGAGAATTTTGAATATTACCTTTCTTCTTGTAAAACCTCTAAGGTTATCCTTGAATCGTTCCTCCTGTATTCCCTAAATACAGGGCATATCAAGATACCAGTTATTAATACCAGAATCATTGTCTATGTATTTCTAAAAAATTTCTTTACTGATCTTTAAAGGTTGTTGTTACCTTGATCCTTCCCAATTCATAGTGTCAAAACTCATGATGTCCCTATTAAGGGTGGAATGCCAACCTTTATGCATTCCCCTAGGATTCATCTCAAGTTATTGAAGTTATATCCTTAATTCCTCCTTTAAAAAGGTACTTGCATCCTTCCATGGATAAATCAAGTCATATATCCTTGATAGATTATCTTATTCATCATTCCCACCTCGATAGTCTATACCTAATTTCATAATAGCATCCTTATTCAAAGTGAGGTCAATCCATATGCCTCCAAAAGATAGCAACGGTTATCCGCTTGTCTTGCCTAATTTGGTAACGATAACAAGGATGTTTTGGAAGATATTGGTCGTGTTCAACATGAACCTTTTCTTAATAATTCCTTATTTACTTTTGTTGTTTATCTCAACAGTCACCTCAATACTGGGATACTTTTCATACCTGGCGTCTCCCTTTCTGGGTATCAAGCCACCGGGCTTACACTTCACATTCTTGAAGGTCACTTCCTTCATCCAATTTTCTTAATTTCCTACTTCCTTTTCTCCTCAGTCTATCCGCGTCTCATTATTTATCCTTCGAACTATCTCAAGGTTTCCTCGAATCCTCCCAACTTACAAGGGATAAAATATATGTATCTCTTATGCCTTCAACCATCAATTTTAACTCATGGTGAATCACCCTCATCCTGATGATTACATACTTTTCTATTGCTACGAGTCTTTAGGGTTTCCTTATACCCAACTCCCTTATCATTCCTCAAACTCTATTGCCTTTATATTCCTTTCCACTTCAATTTCTTTTTATTTTCCTTTCTCTTATCATTATTTCATGAACCAACACAACATAAGCATTGATTTCAAACATCCCGTCATTCTGGATTCGTGTCCTCAGAACGAATCTTGACAACTTTTACAACTTAGATTCATATTTCATCATACTTATTCGCTTTTGTTCTAGCTCCAAAGCTTTTACATTATCTCCATAACCTTGGGAAGTACTTTCCTGAAAACAATTGACTGAACTTAAATCAGTTTATTATAATCTCTTGCTCCGTGCCTTCCTTGGCCTTTCACCAGTGGGTGGTCTCTCTCTTAGGAGGGTAAGTGACAAAAACACTCTTTTGTGATTCGTCAATCATTTAGAATCTCAAATGATTCCTCTATTTCCTTTAGCCAGGCTCTTGCCTTGGCTGGGTCAGCTTGTTCCTTGGAACTCTGAGAGCTTAGCGACTTAAAGGTCCTGAAAGAATTTCTCACCACATTGTTTCCTCTGGGTGGTGGTTGGGGATAATAGTCTATGTTCTTTCTAGAAAGGTTCATAAATTTTCGTATAGGAGTACCATCTCGGGTCTCCTTTCCTTACTCGACTTCTGTTTCCTTAGTCTGAACATTGCCTCCTCCTCCCCATAATCGGGGTCATCCTACCTATTTTAAATCCTCATTTTTCACTTCATTATATTATGGGCTCCTTCTTTCTTAATGGCGTCCTCCCTGACTATCACATTCAGGGTTTGCCCTGACTCTTATTCCTCAAACTAGCTTTCATCTAAGATTTCATGTTTAGGCTCTTGAACATTTGGAACCCAAATTCTGTAGGAATACCTTATTATTCCTTTATCATCTTTCTCGGTATTAATCTTTTATCTAATTGTTGGCTCTCTACCTTCATTCATCACTTTTTCTGGCACAATATATTCTCTTTCGATAATTCGGACTGTATTGCAATCTCAAACATCTTTTCGGTACCGGCTCCGGTTACCTTCACTTCTATTTCCATTTTCTCAAAATCTCTTATACTCTCCAAAAGATATTATCATCTTGAGTCTCTCCTTTTTACTAAGGGCATCAGCCACCATATTGGCTTTCCCTGAATGATAAAGAATCTCCCAATCATAATACTTGATTAGCTCTAACCACCTCATTTGGCGCATGTTGAGCTCTTTCTGCGTGAAAATGTACTAGAGCACTTATGGCTTGTGTAAATCTCGCACTTTTCTCCATACAAGTAGTGCCTCCAATCTTTAGGGAAAAACTATTGCCACGAGCCCAAGCTCATGGGTGGGGATATCGAATTTTATATTCCCTTAATTGTCTTGACGCGTACGCGATTACCTTACTGTGCTGTATAAGAAGCACCCTAATTCCTTATGAGAAGCGTCACTACACTTCACAAAATCTCATTTTCCATCCGGCAACGCCAACATAGGGAACGTCACCAACCTTTGCTTCGGTTCTTAAAAGTTGTTCTCGCATTTTTCTGTCCATTCGAACTTCTCAGTCTTATGAGTAAGCCGCGTTAAAGGGGCTACTATCTTTATAAACTTGAACGAACCTCCGGTAGTGACCGACCAATCCTACCTCTGGTAGTCGACCTAACCATGGTCATCAATTCATCAGTGGTTCTTTATTCATTCTTGTCAGGATCCTCCACGGGATCCTCCTCAGCAACTATCCCTTCTAGGACAACATCCTCTACCGCTACATCCTTAATATGAACATCATCCGATCCCGCATTAGGACGCTCTATCAGATCCATAATCTAATCTCCAATAAGTAATAAAACATTATCGCGTTGTTGCTCCTCAACCTCAGGGTTCGGAGTCCTGCTACCATATACGATAACGAACTGCGCTTCTATCACGATATTTATAAGGGTTCCCATAAGGGTTTTAACTGTCAGTACTACGTTAGGTAGCCCGACTAGGAACTTGGCAAGAGTTCTTATTATCTTAGTGAACTTATTATCTTAACGTCACATCATCTCTGAGGTTTATAACACTTAGCTCTGATACCACTTCTGTAACACCCCCAAATCCGGGGTCGGGGATCCGGGTTGTCACGAGTTCCATTTCCCTTAACAACACCCAATCTTAATAAATAATCAACCACTCTGTACTGTGACCCCACCATTAAACACACACACCACAAGTTATAGCCTCAGAGATGAATATCCAAAAATAATCACAAGTCGTTTTATTCCACAATTATATGCCAATGCACCTTGAACAGGTTTCTGAATAAATTTACGTTTCTTTGCCATTATTACAATTCATAATTATACATACGTCTGGTACATCATAAATTGAAAGCCTAGCCTATTGGTAGTTCCTACCTCAGCTACAGCGACATCAACGCCTATAGGAAACTGCAGAACGTTTCCTAATCGCTTGCGAATCGGGAGCTTGGTCTTGTTCATCTTTTCTATCTGTTGTTGTGTGATGAAAGAAGAAAGCAAGGGTGAGCAGCAAGCCCACCAAAATAATATGTATAATGATTAACAATATATGAGCCTTCTCATAGTACTCATGAAAGTCTTGGTCAAAAGAAATGAACCAAGTTTGATATCTTAATGCGATGAAGTCGCAAAATATTCAGTATATATATATACATATATACTTTTCAAAATATTGGAAGTCCTCTTCCATGCATAATACACACAGAGTTCCAGTGTATAACTGTATAAAAAAATACCGTTACAAGGTGATCTCATATATCTAACCTTGTCTCAATGTTTTTCTGAAAATCTTTGTCATGCATAAGATAATCATTTACTAGATATAAGTTTAAGAGATGAAGTGACAAGATACTCCAATATACTTATATCTTTTCCAAATACTACTTGAACTACCACCGTTCAAGTTATAATTAGTTTCAAAAGTTCATCACACTGATGAGACTACAAGATAAGACTTGAATAGATTCAATCTTTGAAATATTTTGAAGGAAATGAAGTATGATATACTTCATTAAGTCCCGATATATATATACACCTATATATATACATACGTTTCCTGAAAACCTCTGTCATGTAAAGTATGAACAGAATTGCAATATCCAATAAATTTGGAAAGGAAAGAATTTTGGCATAAACCTGATATCTTGCTGATCAGGAAAAGATACCTATAAGTAACCTTTTCTACTAGTAGATGGACGAATTCCCCACTGGTCATCACCCTGGTCGCAATAGGACCTTATGCTGGACTGCCACTCAGCCACTTATGCATTTGATGGACTCCCACTGAGCCACTTACACTATCATGGACGCCCACTAAGCCCATGTTGCTTATGCCGACTCGATAGATGGACTTACTTCCCGAACGTTGGGTAAGTAATCAATTCATTTACCAAAACTGCAACCTTGTTGCGAATATAAATTACACCATAGAGCCGGATCCCTCAGGTTTTGAGCGAGTATTTAAATCCCCTTTTTAAAAGGAAGATCTTAAATATAAAAATGAGTTTTGGGATCCGCTCTAACTTTTAAAAATCATTTTGAAGACTCGAAAACACTTTAAAGAGTGTTTGGAGTAATGCTGATTTAATGAAGTAAATCAGTCCCAATATATTTAGAAAATGTCTGAATATTATTATTTAAATAATATTCCCATAAAGAATAATCTTTATACAAATAATTGAATAGAAGTTGTAAGACTTATACTTGAAATGAGTATTAAATAACCAAAGATATACTTATACGAAAGTAATATCTTTATTAGAATATCAAAAGTAAGTTTGATTATCGAACATTATTCTTAAATAAAATAAAGAATATTATTAAATAATAAGCGGAGTCATAATACCTCGAATGAATATTATAAATAATATTCATTAAATAAAATAAAGGAGTCAATACATCCTCAAATGACTATCCAATTAATAATCATTAAATAATATAAACTGAGTCATAAGCCCTCGAATGAATATTCGAAATAATATTTAATAATAAAATAAAGGAGTCATAAGTCCTCGGATGAATATTCGAAATAATATTCAATAATAAAATAAAGGAGTCATAAGTCCTCGGATGAATATTCGAAATAATATTCAATAATAAAATAAAGGAGTCATAAGTCCTCGGATGAATATTCGAAATAATATTCAATAATAATATAAAGGAGTCATAAGTCCTCGGATGAATATTCGAAATAATATTCAATAATAAAATAAAGGAGTCATAAGTCCTCGGATGAATATTCGAAATAATATTCAATAATAAAATAAAGTTAAAGTTATCGAATAAACCTTATTCGATTAATAGTTTAGAAAACTATAACCTTATATATATAAAAATATATATATTATACTCGGGAACATCGACTCCCGGTTTAGAAATATGTTCACCTTTTGATCCCCTATACTAAGGGTAAATTCAAATACCGCTTATCTCTAGCATAGGTATTATGCAACTGTAAGCATTTTAACCAACAGATATATAATCCAAGAATATGAAACAGGCATGCATATATACCATATCACATGCTACAATATATCGCAAGAATTTGCTAATAACAAATATGCATTTATCGCAGGATCACGCATGTACACTTATACATCACAACAACAGTGTAACGGGTAGAAAACTTGCCTGAGCGACTGGGGGTTACGAATGGCTCGGGACGAGTCTGGTAACCTATAAACAACAAGTAAGTTGGAATTAAACCAAAGTCACTTGTAAATCTATACTCTAACCAACTCAGACTCTAACGCTCGTTTTGCGCTTACTGATTCTCTTAAGTCACTCGAGTACCCTCGGCTCCACCATTTTTAATAATTTAACCATTACGAGTTTTAAGGCGATTCCTTCGCGAGTGTCTTACCAACTGCCTATTACACCTTACATAAATGTTTCATACTTCAATTAGTCTTTCAAGGTCTTTAACCTATGTTTCAAAGTAAGGCGAGGGGTAAGGGTTCGTTCGCGAAACGTCGTTACTTAAAACGGCCGTTTCTCCTAAACCGTTCATCGGAATCAAACGAACCACATATCAAAACGAAGCTCGTAACATGAACTATCTAAAAATTGTAATGGTCAAAACCTAGCAGGGGGTTACCGGGTCCTAATGTTATGAACAAAAGCAGTCTAAAGTAAATCGGATATTACGACGGCTATGTTTACGCGATTTCCCAAATTTAAACCATTCCAAAACCATCACAATTCAATCCACAATCACAACCAAATCAAAACTCCATCCATACTACATCATAACAGCCCCAACAACTCAACATTAACAATTTATACTTATTCCCCACATGAACTAAAAGCTTTACTTAAGTTCTTTAACTAATTAACAAGATTTACAACTCCAAAACACCACAAAACCAACTAATCTCTACAAACTCAACCAAACTTTAAACAAACAAGCCTCATGCTTCACATATACTATATCAATCATATTCATTTCTAATTACTCAAAACCAAAGCTAGGGTTTGGAGTTTATACCTTCCTTGGAGCTTTTAATCCATGAAAGATCCTTGAAAAGCCCATGGAAGCCTTAATCTAACCTCCTACAAGCTTGTTCTTTCAAAGAAATCAAGAACACAAAAATTAATTTCAAGAAAGTACTATTCACCATCTTCTTCCATGATTTATTAAAAAAGATTGGCTTGAAATTAGAAGCTTAAACTTATAGGAAGTATGTAACTATCCATGGGGAAGCTTAGATAAATACCTTGCTAAATAGTAAGTGGTGGAGCTTGGATCTTCATTTTGTTAAGAAAGAAGCCGAGAGCTTCATGAAGAAATGAAATATCTTTGTGTTTTGTGAGTTGTTTGCTTGGTTACTAGCTTTTGATTTTGGTAAATTACCTTTTTAACCATGAAATTTGTGTGGTTATTAATCAACCACACCTCCTTCCCTTATGTCATGCTTAGGTCATCCTCATGATGTCATCCTCCCCTCCTTGTCCTCTTCTCATTGGTTGGGTGACATCATCCTCTCTAATCACTTTGATTAACTTCCTAATTGTTTGCCTAACGACCGCTGATCTGTTATACGGTTCGCTTAACTTTCATTTTCGTTTATCGTTTGAGGGATCATACCCGAGATCTTATTACTTAGGTTCCCTTAACCTTTCTCAATATATTGTATTCCTTTTATGATCCTATCTTATAATCCTTTAATTTAAATCCTTTTTATCCTGTTACCTTATACTCAATTCTTTCCGTATCTAGTGGATTTCCAGGAAAAATCAAAGTGTTCGGAATTGGATTCTGACGATCTTTACATACACTTATATGTCATATAGAGTGCCAATAAAATCTCAAAATATCCATAAAAGAACCCCTACCTAGTGTGGCATGAAAAGTTTTCTCATTCAGCAAAAACACTATTCATAAGGGTTTCAAAAATTTTCCAAAAATTGGGGTTATTACAATAACAAGGAATAAAGCAAGACTGGTTGCAAAAGGATATTCTCAACAGGAGGGTATTGATTATTATGAAACATATGCTCCAGTTGCTAGATTGGAAGCCATAAAAATCTTTTTAGCTTATGCTGCTCACAAGAAGTTTAAAGTCTTTCAAATGGATGTAAAGAGTGCATTTCTCAATGGAGAATTAGAGGAAGAGGTATATGTTGAACAACCTCCAGGATTTTTAGATCCAAAATTTCCTAATCATGTCTACAGACTTGATAAAGCACTCTATGGCCTAAAGCAAGCTCCAAGAGCATGGTATGAAACTCTGGCACAATTTCTTCTGGATAGTGGATTTACCAGAGGAACAATTGATAAAACTCTGTTCTATATCAAACATGGCAAGGACTTACTTTTAGTCCAAATTTATGTTGATGATATCATATTTGGTTCTACAAATGCCAAACTCTGTGAAAGGTTTTCAAAACTAATGCGGTCAAGATATCAAATGAGTATGATGGGAGAACTCATCTATTTTCTGGGACTTCAAGTCAAGCAAAATGAAGAAGGTACTTTTATCTGTCAATCAAAGTACACCAGAAATTTACTGAAGAAATTTGGAATGCAAGATTGTTCAACTGCATCCACTTCCATGGCCACTGCAACCAAGTTAGATAAAGATACTGGTTCATCAGTAGATATTACTAACTACAGAGGTATGATTGGCTCTTTACTCTATTTAACTGCAAGTAGACCTGATATCATGTATGCTACCTGTCTTTGTGCAAGATTTTAGGCTGATCCAAGAGAATCCCACTTAATAGCTGTGAAAAGAATTCTCAAGTACCTCAAGGGTATAGCTGATCTAGGATTGTGGTATCCTAGAAAATCATATTTTAAGCTAATAGGTTACTTAGATGCAGATTTTGCAGGATGCAAAATAGACATGAAAAGCACTAGTGGAAGCTGCCAATTTTTTGAAGGCAGATTGGTTTCTTGGTTTAACAAGAAACAGAAGTCAATTTCCACATCAACTGTAGAAGCATAATATATTGATGCAGGAAGCTGTTGTGCACAGATTCTTTAGATGAAGAATCAGTTACTGGACTATGGGTTAGAATTTTCTAAAATACCTATTTACTGTGATAATCAAAGTGCTATTGCTATGACAGGAAATCCAGTTCAACACTCAATGACAAAGCATATCAGCATTAGGTACCATTTTATAAGAGAACATGTGATGGAAGGTATATTGGAATTGCATTTTGTTCCAAAAGATCAACAACTAGCAGATATCTTCACAAAACCACTATGTGACGCTACTTTTACAAGACTGGTAAATGAACTTGGAATGGTTTCAGGTTTTTTTCTCAAAATCTGTTTAGTTTTTGTTCTCATACATCAGACTTTTTTATCTCAATGTAATATGTGCTTAAATTGTAACATATTAAACACTGCTTATTATCTGATGTGATTCTATAAACTCTAAAAGTGTTTTGAATGTTCTGTGACTATTCAATCCAATGAGGATTATCTTGTTAGATGCTAACTTAGTAGTCTTTAACAAACTATGTATCCCATGTTTGAATTAGTTATTTATGTGGAAATCAATAACACAAGCAAATTCTGATTTTGATCTTAGTCAAATTTACTTCTTGTATCTTATTACTAAGTCACAAACTAGATTATTGCTTCTTATCTGTCAAATTCTGATGTCAGTAAATTTTAAGGATGAATTACATGCTTGATAAGCCTCACTTATCTGTAGAAAATAAAAAATATTGAAATCAGGTACTCCTTTGAGATCTAGAGTAAATATGTGAAAGGAAAGATCCAAGTGCATTGCTGGTATTAAGTAATTTGCATTAGAAAAGCAAATTAATTTTTCTTGGTAACTTTTCACATTCTCTGATTACTGGAGAAATATTCTAATAACAGCATTAATTCTGATGGCAGTTGTAACTCATTTACACTGAGAAGCCCTTGTCAAAAGAATTTCAAAAGATGCATAAAATAAGCACAAACAGTTGAGGTGGATTCTTGCATAATTTTATTCTACAGTAGACTTCATAATTCAAGACAGATTTTAAGCATTTTTCTTAGTTATGCCTTATTTCTAAGATATACTGAAGTTTATCAGACTTTAATCTATATCTGATCATTTGCACATACACACACTATCACTCCATATGAATGATAAAAATTACTGTGGTGATTAAGTTATTTCCGATAAACAGTTAAGTATTATTTGCAAAAATTCTGAGGACAAGTTCTGATTATGTTCTAATGATTAAATTCTGAAAAAACCAGTCAGTATTTGTGTGAAGAAACACAGAAACAGTCATTCACCTTTTTTAGTACAGAAGCTATGTTCTGATGCTTACATGTCACATTTTAATTGGTTGATTTATTATTAGTTTTTACTGTAATGGTCATTTTTTCATAAAATAATTAAGTGAGATAAAAATAGTGATAATCATTTGGTTAATGGGTTGCGTGTTTGTTTTGGTAACCGCATGTGAGCAATAATTACTGCACGTTTACCATGCCCACTAATAATGTTTTGACTGTTTATATGTTGTCAGGTGTAAAATGTATGTTCTGCTTCACAAATATAGTCATTGTCACATGGAGAGTATAAATACTAGAGTTAAAAGATTTTATAATCTTTTACCTACTTTTACTCCTTTCTAATCTCTCTTATTCTCTCTCACTCTCTATTATTCTCCAAAGCTATTTTCTCACAGGCATTTTATCAAACACTTTCTACACACACATTATTTTACTTAATTTCTCACAAAAATAGCACCAAAGGACGTTATCTTTAATGGAGCCAAGTTCGTCCCCAACAACTATGTTAGGTCACACAACACTGTAGAAGGGGGTTGAATACAGTGTTATTACAATCAAATCGATCTTGAACACAAGTAACAATAAACAGATATATTCAATATAATAAATTCTGTTACAATGGAACTGTTCTCTCTCAGTGATGAACAAATATCACTCAGAGCTGCTAGATTACAATGAATAATGTATCTCGATAATGATAACACATATAGTATAAACCTATGTCTGTGTTTATATAGTACACAGTTACAAGATAACTTCTAATTGATATGGAATATAATTCTGTCTCCTAAAATATATCAATCAGATATCTTATACAAGTCTTCTTATCTTCTAACTCTTTCCATGCATATCTTCTTTTATTTTAATCTCGATCTTCTATCCTGTAAATCAACTTCCTTCCTTAACTGTAAGTCCTCCCGCACTTAAGTTCTGACATAACCTTAAGTTCTGATATGACCTTAAGTTCTGACTTCCAGTAAGTACTGATTCCAGTAAGTACTGATATTTCCTGTTTATTAAGATCTGAAAACTAAACATGAAATATATTAGACATGACATCTCAAATATATCTAACAATCTCCCCCAACTTGTAAATTATGCAAAAATATACAAAGTTAATAGATTTGATGATGTCAAAAACATTTAAGTTCAAATGCAATGAGAGTTTAATAAGACTATTAACTACAACTTACAGAACATGCAGCTTTACCATCATCACTGAATCAATCTGAATCCATAATGATTCTTAACAAAATCTTTTACTAGCTTATCTTCAGCTTTTCTCATAACTTCAAATAACTGTGCTTTCACCTGCATCAGTTCTTCATCTTTATTGTCACCAATTTGATAAATGGTTGTTCTGAGAGCTTGAATTGATGTTCTTTCAAGTCCATCACCAAGTCTGATAACTCTAGGATGTGAAGAATCTTCATTATAACATAAGCATCTTCCTTTCAGAATAATTTCCACCTTAGCAGAGTTCTTCAGCATAGGAATTTCTCTTCCATCATCTTCAGTAATCATTGGAATGTACTGAGAAGCTTTGTACCAGAGATTCTGAGAAGATCTCTTATAGCCTTTAAAATGTATTCTGACCATCTTCTTGTAATATCAGATTTTACTTCCAGAAGATAGTGAATATATTGAAGCTCTCTGACAGACTTCTTTAGCACATCAGTATCAGCTAGTCTGTAAGTTCTTCCATCATTGAGAAATAAGATCAATTTCTCTTTTAGATCATCTTTATCATGAGCATCTATCATAATTTGAGCAGACAGCACTTTGTCAAGGTGCTTTGGTTTGATTTGTTCATATGGTTTGTCTGTCAACATGAAAGGATCCTTTAGAGTAACTTCTACTCCTGTTTGTATCTTTTCTTCATCAGAACCTAATCCAGCTCTATCTCTAGGTTGCTTGGCTCTCAACCCAAATGTTGCGAGTTGATTAATCATAATATTGGATTTTAGTTCAACTGGAGTAGCTTTCTTCCATAACAGCTTCTTCTTATCAGTAATTGTCATCTTTTTCAAATCAACTTGATCATTGTCAGTGGTTGATGTCTTGATAGCTTGATCAGAATTTGTTGTTTCTTCTGTAGCTTGATGTTCTTCATTCTGAACAACTTGAGCAGTGTCAGAGGTTGTTTTAGATTATTCAATTAACTTTCTTCTTTTCAGAATTTGAACAGTTTCATCTTCTATCAAATCATCATCATGCATTGTAGCTTGATAGACAGGAACAGAAGAACTTATCTTTTTCTGAATCTTTAAAGGTTCACCAACCTTTTCTTTTCCTTTTGACTTAGGATCAATCTCAGTTTGTGATCTAGTCTTGGACTTTGAAGCCTCAGAATTTGACTTTTCCTAGATCACAATGCCTTTTTCCTTAGGCCTTGGAGGTTTCTTTGCATCAGAAGCTTTAGACTTTAGATTTGTCTTCTCAGCTGCAAATCTAGCTTCTTCCTCCTTGAGAGTTTCCAAATCTATTCCTGGATTTTGTTTCAGAAATAATCTTCTAGCTATCTCCTCATCAAGTGTCTGGATTTTAGGATCTTTATAATAAACAATAGTCTACTTCCCCTTTAGCCTCAGAGTTTGTAAAAACTTCTGAGAGTCTTTAGATCCTGACTGAATCAGGATATCAGAACTTGACATTAGACTTTGCTTATCAGAACTTAACTTCCGACTTCTAACATTTACAGCATCAGAACTTGACTTGTTCTGTATAAAAGATTTACTAACATCAGAAATTACTTTCTGTGAAGATTTTCCTTGAACTTTTCCTTGACCTCTGTTCTTATCAGAGTTTCCCTGGTCATAACCTTTGTCATCCTTCTTCTTCAGTAATTGAGTAGGTGAGCATTTGGACTTAACTACCTTCTCCCCCTTTTTGGCATCATCAAGAAGTAAGAGAGAGAGAGAGAGAGAAGAAGTTCAACTGAAGATTGGATCTCATCCAATTGAGCTTTCTGAGAAGCTTGATTTTGTAGGACCTCAGTAATTTGGGCCTGTTGCTTCTCTTGAATCTTCTCAATGGCTTCAACTTTCTCAAGAGTAGGTATGATATATCTATTCTTGTCAAGCTTGATCTATAGATCTAGCTTATCAACATTTTCCTTTAGTGTATCAACCTTAGCATGAGTAATGGAATGTAGACCATGAAGACTTCTTGTACTCATTGATGTAACCTTCAGTTGAGTCTTGAAATCAGAATTTGACAATAACTCATCAGATTTTGACACATGCTCTGTCAAAATTTTGGTGCTTGGAATAAAATCTTATTCATTCCACTTCTTGGTCCACTCCACACCTCTGTGAGTATCCTCCCAAGGAATAGGTGCGTCATGTTCAACAAATTTCTTTACCAATGCTTCCTTGCCCAGAATGGGAGCTGGAGTCTCAACAGAAATACTGTCTTCAGAACTTGAGGAAGACTCATTATGTTCTGACAGCACTACAGTGTGTGAAGCAACTGGAGATTCAGGAATAATATCATCTAAATTCTGATGCTCAGAATTTATCACCAGAACTAGTGTAGATGGTATCTCAGCATCTAAGATTGGAGAGTTGACTGTAGATGGCTGAGCTGTTGTAGGAGCTTCCAAATAAAGAATAGTTGGAATGTGCAGCCTAGTGATATTAACTTCAGGACTTAATCCTGAACCTTCAACTGTTGTCTCTCTTACCGGAGAAATAGTAGGAGTGATCACTGTATTAGGAACAGTGTCTTGAGCTTTAGCCGGAAGGGTTTCAATGATAATTGGCTCTTTTGAGATCAGAGATTCCTGATCCCCTTCCTCAGCTTCTGCAGAATCTTCAGATGGAGATTTAGCATTATACCTCTTTGCCCTCAATTTCTTTAGTCTCCTTACCAATGAAGGAGTTGCCTTTTCAGTAGAGTTTACAGTTCTTTTCCTCTTCAAAGTATCAGAACTTTGAGCTTCAGCATTTACCTGAGGGATTGACCCTTCAGCTTCTATTTCTTTCTGAAAATTGACATTCTCAGCTTCAACTATCACAGGTTCTGAAGCATGAACCTGTGCTTCAACTTTCTCTTCACTATCAGATTCATCCCTGAGAATCATCTTCCTTCACTTTTGTGGAGGTTGAGGAACAGACTTTGCCCTCTTAGAAGGTTTGGAAGATGAAGGCCTGATGTTATGTGCTGATGGTTGAGATGATTGTGTTGGTTTGAAATATGTCCTGATGGTTGGTTGTTGTTGTTGTTGAGAAGTTTGAGGTGTTTGTGTGGTGGTGGTAGGAGTTGAAGGTTGAGGCTCAGAAGGTTGAACATCAGGATATAGTGTAGTGTATGTAACTGGATCATAGTTTATTAAGGCTTGTTTGACGGATATAGGAATTTGGAGGGGTCTCAACATAACCTTCTTATTATCAGTAGATAATAAGCCATTAAAAGCTCTTTTAGCTAGTCTAAATGGTGGAATTAATTCACCATCTAATTGGGGTTTATTAGCATAACAAAAACTATAAATAAGCTGACAGAATCTAGCAAAATAGACAGTATTCCTACGTTATGTCATCTTATCCCCAATAAAGCCTAAAACAACACTTGCATAATCAAAATCAGTTTGATTAATGAGAGCATACCTGATTTGTTGACTAAGTATAGGGATTGCATCGAAATTAGAACATTTGTTGGCGAAGGCCTTTGTAATGCAGTCAAAGAAGAAACTCCATTCCCTCCTTATGTAAGGTCTCTTCAATTGACCCAGCTTTGCCAATGTCTTTTTATACCCCAGACTGGCCATCATCTGTTGAAGAACTGGCTCCTCAATATTCGAATAAATGCAATTCTCAGGTAGTTGCAATGCTTAGCGAACTGTAGCCAAAGTCACGACATATTCATCCTCCCCTGTTGTAAAGATGATACTTCACTACTAGAAAAAGTAGAATAGACATCGCCTCTTAGACATCGGTTGCTCTTGGCACCGATGTAAAAAGTTATTTTTACATCAGTTTTTCCCAACCGATGTCTTTGTGTAATATAGACATCAGTTGTTTTATCCCAACCGATATTAAAAGTGTGTTTTCAAAAAATGATCCAGCACGCCTCCCATATTTCCCCCCTTAGTCAAATAATTCATTCCCTCTTAAAATTCCCCCCATCTTATTTTTTACCTTTAGCAAAATTTCAAAATCGTCATCTTTCCCCCTTTCAACTTTATACATAAGATTTAAATAAATTGAAAATTAAAATACATTCACATACTCTCATCTCTTAAACATAAAAACATATAAATCAAATAAATCAAAAACTTTCTCCTCTCTCTCTGCTCGACTGAAAGAACAACTCCATCTCTCTCCTTCAACTGCTCTCGCTCTCTATCTCGCTCTCCCCGTCTCTCCCTCTCTCTCTCTCTCACTCTTTGCTCAACTACTCTCTTTGCTCTCTCTGTGTGCCCTCTCGTCAAACTTTGAAAAGTTTGGAGGTTGTTTAGGATGGGAAGTAAGCTCAAGTTAGAGTTTAACGGTTTAGAAGTTGAGAACTGAAAGCTCAAAGTGGTGTTTAAAACTGAAGTCAGAGGTCAAAGTTTGAATTAGGTAAGCCTTAACCCTAATTTTTAAATTGGGGATTTCAATTTCAAGCCCTAAGTTTTTAATTAGTTAATTTTAATTAGATTTATATAGTTAATATTATACCTATTTTTTAACACTTCCACGGAGTTTAATTATGCATTAAGTTGTCCACACTGCGTTGGTAGGATGGGACGAGGATGTGGATGTTACAATCATGGAGCGCAAAGAGATGCGACAGGGGAAGATGTGAAGGGGGGATGCAATAGACTACTTTCATAAGTTGATGTTATAGTTTGATGGCGTCATGTTCTGTGTTATTTCTTTGTTGTGAACTTTTTTATTACTATCATGTTGTGGTAGCACTGTGGCTTAGTAATTGTGTATGTATTTGTAAACTTCTGCTA
This sequence comes from Apium graveolens, assembly GCF_009905375.1. Taxonomy (NCBI): domain Eukaryota; kingdom Viridiplantae; phylum Streptophyta; class Magnoliopsida; order Apiales; family Apiaceae; genus Apium; species Apium graveolens. The sequence goes on along the minus strand of NC_133648.1, from coordinate 143,689,330 downwards.
ATTTCAGTTCATCCTTGTATTGTATGTTTGTTCTTATGCTATTCTGTTTCAATATATGTTTTCTGCGTGTTCCTGAATGCTAAATGGTTCCAATATTTTGTTCCTGTAAATGTCGCAAAATGTCAGAGTTTTTCCGAATTGGAACTTATGTTTGTGCTGAATGGAATTTTTGGTATTCATCTTTTGGAGATCTATGGTTTCGTATTCTTTGTGTTGCTTCTATTGCTATTCATATTTTATCAAGGTGATAAAATTGGTCTTTCTTTCTTTTGGGATGCAGGAGTTTTCCTGTATGGTTGAAATATGTTCCGAGAGTTAGCTTCCGAACTGATACTGGACCATTCAAGGTTTCAAATCTTATATATACCGTAAATTATTTAACTTCAGGATGGACACTTATGGTGTATTCTCCGAGCATGTTGATCCGAATGAGGCATTCTTTTGTACTTGATGCATGGTTGTTTGATATATAAATGACTCATATTTGTTAATTAATGTTGTTTATTCTTTATAGCTTCCTGATTCAAAGGATCGTTTGGAGAGGCGGGTAAATCTGCCAAGGTATAGTAATATCTGTTTCCAAAACTGAGTTGGAGAAATCATACTTGTAATTTACTACTTAACAGACCCCTAGACTAGTATTTGTTGGTGTGTAACTAATTGTATTGCTTCTGCCTATGCCAGACATTTGCAATTTTGTCTAGAGTCCACAGCTTGGTTGCGTGTCTTTTGAAGAGATTAAGAGGGAAAGATGATGGTAAAGCATTTATATTTGATAGATGGCTCCATGTCTAAATTATGTTTTTTTCTAATTATCAATTTAGATGGCTCCTTGTCTAAATTATGATTCTCCTACTTAATTATATGTAGTTTAAACTGGAATTTATATAGTGAGTAAAGATTTATCTTTGGATAATGTTGAGTGAGTTATATTCTGTTAAGATCCCATTTGATAAAGAACCTGAGGATTTTATTCTCAACTAATAAATAAAAATGAAATTTATTCATACACAGAAGACTTTTTCTTTTAAACAAAGGGCTTTCAAGTTCTCAAGTTAAATGAGTCACCAGTCAAACCAAGACCGGTATCCTTTAGCTCATTGGTCATTACTATCTGCTTTCAAGTCAAGTAGACATGTATTGATATCAATATGCCTTTGCGTTTCCGTAATTAGATTCCCAGATAGTTGAGAATTGGCGTGTTCTTGATATATTAAGTGCTCTAATTTATATCACCAGTAGTGAAAAAAACTGGAGTAATTGTTTGGTGTTTATTGCATTTTCTCTTTGTATGATCAAGCAGATTGTGTGATCTGGTCCTTTCATGTGTTTTTTTATGTTGCCGTATTGATGGCTTTATGCTCTTGTATCAGGCTCTGGATTGATTACGAAGAAAGGATTCAAAGGATCGTTTGGAGAGGCGGGTAAATCTGCCAAGGTATAGTAATATCTGTTTCCAAAACAGAGTTGGAGAAATCATACTTATAATTTACTACTTAACAGACCCCTAGACTAGTATTTGTTGGTGTGTAACTAATTGTATTGCTTCTACCTATGCCAGACATTTCCAATTCTGTCTGGAGTCCACAGCTTGGTTGCGTGTCTTTTGAAGAGATTAAGGGGGAAAGATGATGGTAAAGCATTTATATTCGATAGTTGTGTATTTCTGTAACTGTATCTCCGGAAATGATTACTTGGGATTGAGTTCACATCCTTCGATAGGTAAGGCATCTGCAAAGGTATGCTAACCAGTCTCTGATATTACAATTTTTATCTGATTATATGTTTATTAGATCTTAGAATTTAATACCTATGTTTTCCCTTTATTCTTTTTCTAGGCAGCAGAAGATGCAGATGAACAAGGGCGTTCCTCAAATGATATTTTACATGTTATTGTCGGTACCAAGTCAAATTCTTTGTATAGACAGTAGTAGAATATATGAACGGATATGTGTAGTACTTGATATTTGGATTAGATGAATCTCTTGTATCGGATGTTTGAATATTGACTGTTAGATTTATAGATAACTGATATTATGTAGTAATTGGTTTTGGTAGTTCATTGGTTTTTGGAATCTATATTTTAAAATGTGCATTAATAAAATAGGTACAAACATCATTACAATGGAAAATGATGTCTATCAAAGCTTAATACATCAGTTTTAGTGGACCATTAACATCAATAAAAACCGATGTTAAATACTACAGCAAAAAAAATCTTAAAACAAAAAACTGATGTTATTAAGTATTATAGACATCAGTTTGTTATAAATAGACATCGGTTACCAATTAAGAACCGATGTCAAAGGGATTGTTAACATCGGTTTTTGATGAAAACTGTTGTTACTGATACTAGTAACATCAGTTTATTGATTAAATTGAAAGATTTTACTTAGCTCACATATATTTAAATTGATAAAAATATCATATTATGATGATATATGAAGATTATATATGTATGAGAAATTTAATTTCAAGATATAGAAATCGGTTTTAAAGAAAGAACTGATGTTATATGCTGTATTTAACATCAGTTTATAACTGATGTTAAATGGGGGGGCTTTAACATCACCCACGAAGACATCGGATTTTTGCATTCATAGACATCGGCTTTAGCCGATGTCTATTGACGTTTTTCTAGTAGTGCTTGGGGACCTTTGAGCACCACCATCATCATAGATTCCACTACTCCAAAACTCCAGCACTTGGGTTCCAGAGATTGCTTCAGGTTGGGTCAAAGCATACCCAATATCAGAATTTGCAAGGAAATCCTGAATAAAGTGAAGTTTCGATGGAGCTTCATCCTTGCTAAGAATAGACGAGTAGTTGTTAGGAACAAACTTAGCTCCATTGAAAATCAAGTCTTTTGGTGCCATCTCTGTAAGAAATTAAGTGAGAAAGAGAGTGTTGGCAAGGTGTTTGATAAAAGTCCTGTAAGAAAATGCTTCAGAGAATATTTGAGAGAGAGAGAATAAGAGAGATTAAGAATAGAAAAATAAGTAAAAGAGTAGAAAATCTTGTAACTCCCATATTGATAGGGATAAATAAATTATGATTGTATAATTAAATACTGCATTAATTGTACAAGCTGTGGACTGCTAGGCCCAGTAAATAGATATATGATACTCAAACCAGAAAGGTTAAGCCTGATGGACCAGATCAGGCCTGACGGAATAAAAAAGGCCCAAAAGCCCTGATTATTAATTAATTTCGTAATTAATTAATAAGGGAAAAATCAGCTATTGAGAAGAGTCCCGATAAGGATATAAATCCTTATAGATTAGCCTCAAGGGGACCTAAAAGGATAAGGGATCAGCTTCCTACTTCCTAGGACTCCTAAGTCTATCCTAATTCAGAGGCTTGTCCACCAAGTCTCCTATACCAAGTCCAATTCAAGGACTCCCACATCTATATAAGGGGCCTCACCCCACAAATCAGAACTACGTTTTTTGACTTGATCCTTGGCAATCAGCAAGGTACGTAGGCATCTTGTTAAGGCAGATTGAGTCACGAAACACAAGAGCAGTCAAATCGAGCCTCGAAGCTCACGTTCCTTAGTATTAAATACAGCAATTATATATAGTAGTTTTAATCCATAACATTTGGCGCCGTCTGTGGGAAAGCAACAACAACCATGGCGAGAACACGGAGAACAATTGGAGCTCTAGAGGAAGGAACACCATCAGAGACAACCCAGGTGATTTCATCAACCGTGGAGGTTCCTCCCCATTCAACTTTTGCATCTACTCAGGGGGAAGCCCAGACAGGGGCAACTCATCCTCAGCCACAAGGGACAACTCCCCCGACTATTCAAGGTACGAATCCTCAAGTTCAACAAATACATATACCTGTGAATTCTCGACCCGTCGGGTATGAATATTCAACTATTGTTACTACTAACCCCCCTTATGGGATGCCCCTTCACCCTGAGGTTGGAGGAAGTGGATATGTTGGGCGAAGCGAAGCACGAGGGCGGTCGCCCCCCTATATACGAGGTTTGGATCCTATCCCTGAGGATCGGGAATTTTCTGGTCCATACACTGAGAGAGACTCCGAATCTTCGGATGATGAAGTAGCCCCGAGAAGGAGGCGTCCTGGAAAAGAGCCAATGGCCGATGGAAGGCAACGCCCCCAAAGCACCCCAGGGGCGAATCCCCAAGAAGTACAGGAAAAGATCAGGGCTCATGAGGCTGAAATCCAAAGGCTGAGGCGTGATTTGGAGGCTCACCAAGCCACCAGACCCCACATACCTCCTAGGGGGAGAAATCCTCCTCCTATCATAGACCTGGATGGTCCGGTAAGAAGAAGGGCTGCTGTCCCAAGAACTGATCCAAGCAATCTCCTTCCCCTTGGAGATCCTGATGATCCAACTCCACCCTTCACAGAAGAGATAATGAATGCCCATATCTCAAGAAAATTCAAGATGCCCACTATCAAAGCCTATGATGGCACGGGAGACCCCGCTAATCATGTTAGGACATTCTCTAATGCACTGCTGCTGCAACCCGTGAATGATGCTATAAAATGTCGGGCCTTCCCTCAAACCCTGTCGGGTATGGCTCAAAGATGGTACAGTCGCCTACCCCCAAATTCTATTGGATCATTCAGAGAATTAAGTCAGGCTTTTATTAAGCAATTCATCAGTGGAAGAGTCCATGAGAAAAGTTCAGCATCTCTTATGAGTCTTGTGCAGGGAGCTAAAGAATCCTTAAGAGATTACCTAAATCGTTTTACAAAGGAGGCTTTAAAAGTCCCAGACCTTGATGATAAGGTAGCCATGATAGCACTGCAACAACGAACTAGGGATGAGTTTTTCAAGATGTCTTTGGCTAAACGACCCCCTGAGAGCATGTTGCAGCTCCAAGAGAGGGCAGGGAAGTATATCAAGGTTGAAGAAAGTATGAGGAAGACCGTAGTAAGTAATGAGCCCACTGGAGGCAAGAAACGAAAAACTGATTTGGAGTATATCGCTAAGGATAAATATCCTAGAACTGAACAAAACCCTGATTCAACCCCCAAGAAGGGAGGACCTGGGCAAAAGTTCACTGAATACGCTAAGCTGAATGCTCCCAGAAGTCAGATTTTGATGGAGATTGAGAAAGACAGAGATATTCGCTGGCCTAAGCCCTTGAAGGCTGATCCCGCCAAGCTAGATAAGGGCAAGTATTACAGGTTTCACAAAGATGTTGGCCATGACACCGATGAGTGTAGGCAGTTGAAAGATGAAATTGAGTTTTTGATTCGAAAAGGAAGATTGAACAAGTATACTGGAGATGGAGGAGACAGAAATAATAATGGAAGGAAGAACTTTGAAGATCGTAGGAGGGACCAAGATGATCAGGGGCGGAATCCCCAACCTAGAGGACCAGTTATAAACACCATTTATGGAGGGCCGAGACCTCGAGGGCCTGTGATAAACACGATCTTTGGAGGTCCAACTGCTGCTGGATTGTCCAAAAATTCCAGAAAGGCATATACTAGAGAGGTTATGCATATTGTTGGAGAAGCCCCGAAGAGGGCCAGGACAGAAGTAACATTGGCTTTTGATGATTCCGACCTAGAGGGTGTGAAGTTTCCCCATGACGACCCGCTGGTCATAACGCCGATAATAGGAAATAGCCCGGTTAAGAGGGTCCTTGTGGATAATGGTGCTTCTGTGGATATCTTGCTCCATGACACCTTTCTAAGGATGGGGTATAACGACTCCCAGTTGACACCAACCGACATGCCGATATATGGATTTGCTGGAGTAGAATGTCCTGTGGAAGGGATAATTAAATTGCCAACCACCATAGGTACGGAGCCAAGGCAAGCAACGCAGATGCTGGATTTTGTGGTGGTAAAGGCTAGTTCAACTTATAATGCTATCATGGGGAGAACAGGGATACATGCCTTCAAGGCAGTCCCCTCTTCCTACCATTCAGTCATGAAGTTTCCCACCCGAAACGGGATTGGAGAAGAGAGGGGAGATCAAAAAATGGCTAGAAGCTGTTATGTGGCCTCTTTGAGGGCAGATGGAGTCGGGGGGCAGGTTCTTCCTATTGAAGATATGGATGTTCGAGAAAATGATGAGAATAGAGGAAGGCCAGCAGAAGAATTGGTTTCGGTTCCTTTAGATCCCAAGAATCCTGAGAGGATGACTTTCATTGGAGCTACATTAGAGGAGCCCCTTAGAGGGAAGTTAGTGAAATTTTTGCAAGAAAATAGTGATGTGTTTGCATGGTCAGCAGCTGATATGCCAGGCATAGACCCGGAGTTAATTACCCACAAGTTAAACGTGGATCCAAGCCGGAAGACAGTGAAACAAAAGAAAAGAAATTTTGCCCCGGAAAGACAAGAGGCTATAAAGCAGGAAGTGGAAAAGCTTTTAGAGGCTGGTTTCATTGAGGAGATTCAATTTCCGGAGTGGTTAGCAAACCCTGTAATGGTGAAGAAGGCTAATGGAAAGTGGAGGATGTGTATAGACTTCACCGATCTGAATGATGCATGCCCCAAAGACTGTTTTCCGCTGCCTAGAATTGATACTTTGATTGATGCCACCGCTGGACATGATATGCTGAGTTTCATGGATGGGTTTAGCGGATACAACCAGATCAAAATGCATAAGGATAACATTCCAAAGGTATCATTTATCACTGACTTTGGTGTTTATTGTTATCTTGTTATGGCGTTTGGTCTCAAGAATGCAGGAGCCACCTATCAAAGGTTGGTGAATAAAATTTTTAAGGATCTTATTGGGAAGACTATGGAAGTCTATGTTGATGACATGCTAGTCAAGAGTCTAGTAAAGACTGATCATATAACCCATTTGAGGGAAGCTTTTGAGGTCCTGAGGTACCACAAGATGATGTTGAATCCCACGAAGTGTGCTTTCGGAGTAGGATCTGGAAAATTCTTGGGATTGATGGTCTCAAAGAGGGGAATTGAGGCTAACCCCGATAAAATAAAGGCAATCCTGGACATGGAACCCCCAAAAACTGTCAAGGATGTTCAGAAACTCACAGGAAGGGTTGCTGCGCTAGGACGATTCATCTCCAAGTCAGGAGACAAGTGCTTGTCATTCTTCAAGTCATTAAAGAACATCAAAGACTTTGTATGGAGTGAGGAAAATCAGAAGGCATTTGAAGAGTTAAAGAAGTATATGGGCCAGGCCCCGTTGTTGGCCAAGCCAGTTCAGGGTGAAGTTTTATTCTTGTACTTGGCTGTTTCAGAAAGCGCCTTGAGCGCGGTGTTGGTTAAGGAGGAACTGAAAGTCCAGAAACCCGTATACTATGTCAGCAAAATTTTGCATGGTGCTGAGTTGAATTATTCAGCCATTGAGAAATTCGCTTTAGCCTTGGTAATGGCTTCAAGAAAGCTGCGTCCTTATTTTCAAGCTCACCAAATTGAAGTGCTAACAAATCAGCCACTGAGAAATATCATTCACAGTCCCAAGTCAAGTGGGAGACTGATTAAGTGGGCAATAGAGTTGGGAGAGTTTGATCTTAAGTATAAGCCACGTATGGCCATAAAAGCCCAGGCACTAGCTGACTTCGTGGTGGAATGTACCATACCCAACCAAGAAGTCGGGGGGCAGGAAGATACCACACCTCAAGACAAGGGAGTCGACAATGGGGACAAGGAGAAAGAATATTGGATTCTCTATTTTGATGGAGCATCAAAAACAAATTCCAGTGGAGCAGGGTTGGTTTTGCAAAGCCCTGATGGATTCTTAATTGAGTATGCCATGAAGCTAGACTTCCCAACCACAAACAATGAGGCAGAGTATGAAGCCCTGATTGCTGGCCTTGGTCTAGCTGGGACACTTAGAGTCAAAAACTTAAAGGTCCGTGGAGACTCGAAGTTGATCATATCCCAGGTAAAGGGAGAATTTGAAGCAAGGGATGATACGATGGCAAAGTATGTTCGCCTAGTAAGGGCTGTGATGACCCAATTTAATGAATGCCATGTTGAACACATTCCAAGGGAAGAAAATGCTAAAGCAGATGCGCTATCAAAGTTTGCTTCATCTGAGATTGAAGAAAGTTCAGGAAGTGTGTACTTCCGTGTTTTGAAGACACGAAGCATAGATGTTAAGCTTGTGGCTCCCGTAGGCTTGGGGACGTCATGGATTGATCCCATCAAGGCTCACATTCAGACCGGTTGGTTGCCAAGCGATACAATTGAGGCACGGAAGTTAACTGTTCGAGCACTAAGGTACTCTTTGATAGATGGGATTCTATATAAAAGATCTTTCGTGGTTCCTTACTTGAGGTGTCTCAGGCCCGATGAGGCACGCTTAGCTCTTGAGGAAGTGCATGGAGGTATTTGTGGGCAACACTTGGGGGGCAGGGCCTTGGCTCATAAGATAACTCGTTTAGGCTTCTATTGGCCAGAAATGATGGCTGATGCCAAAGAATATGTAAAGAAGTGTGATCGTTGTCAGAAGCATGCACCAGTCGCCAGACAACCCCCCGAGATGCTGACCTCTATCAACTCACCTATTCCCTTTGCTATGTGGGGGATGGATATTCTAGGGCCTTTTCCTATGGCCACAGCACAAAGGAAGTTTCTGATTGTAACCATTGATTATTTCACCAAGTGGATCGAAGCCAAACCTTTGGCCAAAATCACAACTAAGCAGGTTGCACAATTCCTGTGGGAAAACATTATGTGCCGATATGGAATTCCCCGTATCCTCGTCACTGACAATGGAACACAATTCAACAACGAAGAATTCAAGAAGTATTGCGAAGAAAATGAAATTGAGTTACGGTTCACCTCTGTGGCTCACCCGCAAGCCAATGGGCAAGCGGAGGTAGCAAATCGGATAATCCTGGATGGACTAAAGAAGAGGATCGAAAAGTCAAGAAATAACTGGGTGGATGAGATACTTCCTATATTGTGGGCCTATAGGACTACCTGTAGAGTCACGACAAATGCAACTCCTTTCATGTTGGCATATGGGGCGGAAGCAGTAGTTCCCGTGGAGATATCACATTCTTCTCCAAGGATTCAGGCTTTTGATGAAAAAGAAAATGAGGAAGGGCAGAAGTTAGCCCTGGATTTAATCGATGAAGTGCGAGATAAAGCACACGCAAAGATAGTAGAATATCAGAAAAAGGCTTCATTCTACTACAACCTAAGGGTTAAAGAGAGGTTTTTCAAACAAGGTGACCTAGTCTTGAGAAAAATAGAGGCTTCTGGTGTCGGACAGAAAGGAAAGCTTGCCCCAAATTGGGAAGGGCCGTATAGAGTCAAGAGCGTTCAGGGTAGAGGAACCTACAAGCTGGAGACTATGGATGGTTTTGAAGTCCCGAGAACCTGGCACGCACAAAACCTGAAGGTTTACTACGTGTGAGATGGTCGAAGTACGATTTTCACTCGTCAGGATGGCAAGTAGGTTGAAAAGCACCTTGAAGCTTTGCTTGCTTAGGATTTATATGTTTTAGTTTTATTACGAAATTTATTAAGACTTGTGTAAGGGACGAATCCCAGACAATTTTATGAAATTCATAAGTTCTTCAAAGTATGTTTGTGGCCTAACAAATAAAAATCAAATGCATGGATGCAAGCATAAAAGGTGATAAATGAAATAGATCTGATAGATGTTACAAAAGTTTGATAAATAAAGTCTCGAAAATAAAAAAAAAAGGCCACGCAGGGCTGAAAAAGCTCTAAGGAGCTGAAGTACCCTCGGCATCCATATCATCGTCCTCTCCACTCTCGCTGGATGTCTCTGTCGTCTCGAAGGAGGAGGAAGAGCTGTCGTCCTCAGCAGGTCTGGAAGAAGACTCGGGAGGAAGGAGTGGATCCTGAGGAACATGTTCTGAGACAACTACTCGGGTACGAAACCTCTGTAGCAAAGCCTCGTCATCAGGACAGATATAGTCCGCCGGGTTAATATCAGGACAAGCCTCGTTCACGGTCCCAAGGGCCGTGTCCCAACCAGTCCTAAAAAACTCGGGAAAGACTGAATCATCCCTAATCCTCATAGATTGGGCAAACTCCTCCGAGTCCAGATAGTTGTCTATAGCCTTATCCTTATCCGCCCGAAGTACCACCAGCTCGGCGTTAGACTCTCCGAGTTCTTCCTCCTTGCGCTTGAGCTTCTTCTCCAGGGTAGCATACTTCTTCTGCTGCCTCCTGAGGGCATTATCGGCCTTATCAGAAGCCCGCTTCCATGATTCGGCTTGCCTCACAGCGCCTTGAAAGTAGGCGTTAGACTGAAACAAAACAATTAACAAAGTATAAGGCAAGAAAGTGCTACAAGAACGAGAAATAAGTTTAAAAAAGAGAAGGCATACCGAAGCCAGAGATTGGGCTCCCATGAGCTTAATCCTCTCAAGGTCAGGGGTGGCCACCACATCAGTAAAGTCCTTTGGAGTCACGCTATGGTAGGACCAATCCCAAGCATGCTTCGTGGAACCAACCACGGTATCCCCTCGGCGGAATCCCCAGAGAGGCTGAAAGGCGCCTGTAGTAGCAGCAGCAGGGGCAGCAGCAGTGATAGGAGCATTATGGCCCTCAGCTCCTTCAGTTGAAGCCTCCCCCATAGGCTCCTTGTGCTTTCTCAAGAAGATAGGCTCTGTCGCCTTTCCTCGGGTGTCTAGGCCTGCTAACCGAGCTTTCTTCATCCTAGCTGTTTCCTCGACCAAGGGGACATTGTCCTCGTTAATCTCCTTAGCAGCTGAAACAAAGCAAAAGACAAAATAAGTGATGTTAATAATGCGTGGAATAAAGAAAAATTGAGAAGGGAAGAGAAATACCATGTTGAGAAATAGAGGATAGTCCCACATGAATCAGGGAAAACTCTTCTAAAAGAGTCCAGCTGGTGGTGGTGCCATCATCCTGAGTGAGCCCATTATAAATGATAGTTTCTTCAGGAGTTAAGTGAATGGATTTGAGGCTACCATCACTGACCTTCCCGAAGGAAGATCGAAAGAGCGTGCCCCAATCGCCATTCTCCCAACGTAACCCAACGAAACTATTCCTCCAATTTGGATTATTATCAGGAATAGAGGCGCTGTTAAAGATATGTTTGCTTTTGGGCCTTTGTTTGACATAAACCCAGCCACAAATATTGGAAGAACTATTGTAACATTGAAAGACTTTCCTAAAAACGGCTATAGAAAGAGGAAAGCCCTCCCTAAGACAACAAACCATAAAACATAGAATATTCCTCCAGGCGTTTGGAGGAAGCTGACACGGGTTGATTTGTAAGTCAGCCAAAAGATGAGGGATAAAAGGATGGAAAGGGAACCTAAGCCCAGCATTAAGGGCGTCGGTGTAGATGAAGAGAGTATCGGGCCTCCAGTGGCAAGTACGGTCACCACCAGAGACTGGAACTAGTCTAAAGGGGGGAGGGACGTTATAACGAGCATTTAGTTTATTGAAATCTATGTTATGCCAAGTATTACAGTGATTAAAGGAGTCGAGATGTGCAGTGGAAGGATATTCATCCCCCCTAGTATTAATCATATCAATTAAAGACATATATGAAGAGCGGATCTCGATATCCTTACCTCGTTTTGAAGCCGAGGCTATCTTGGCCGCCCTCTCGGAGCTCTTGTCAGCCATCTAGTAAAGACTGGAAAAGACTTGGGAGGAGAAAGGAGTGGATTAGAGAGAGGAGAAGATTAGGAAGTTTGAGATGAAGAGAAATGAAATGAGAGGTGTGAAGAAGCACACTCTCATCCCACCTATATATAGGAGAAATAAGGGGATTTGGGCCTCAAAAAAGCCCATTTGAGCCCAAAAATAAGAAGGTTCTGGAATTATCCAGAAAATCCCTGGAAAAATTGAGAGAAATTTGAATTTTTTTGAAGATTCTGGAAGAATCCAGAATAACCTTAGAAGAATTTGGAATTTGGGCTCAGAAATGAGGCCCAATTCTAGAAAAATCTTGAAAAACCCAAGGCCCAGTACCAAGGCCCAAATACATAAAGCCCTATTTGAGGCCCAAAATGATTTTTCCAGACCCAGGATTAATAAAGATAGTGGGCCCCAAGGTCAGAACAGCCCAGAAAAGGGCCCAATTAGTTAAAAATACAAAACCCAGTTGAAATGGGCCCAGGTTATAAACCAAGAAAGGGGATGGCCCAAAAGAATACATCCCAGGTTTAAGGGCCCAAATCCAAATTACAGAAATATATGCAAGAAGTTAATTCAAGACCAATTCGACCAGGAAACACAAAGGAATCCTGATCGAAACTCCTGAGGTCGAAATCTTGTCGATCAGGGCTGAAAAATAAGCTTAATTCGACCTGAATTAAGACTCATTCGACTAGAAATCAACTGAAAACCCTGGTCGAAACAATCCTGCTCGAAATTGCTTCGACCAAGGCAAGAAAGGCGGCTAATTCGGTCAAAACAAAGAATTCTGACCCAAAACCCTGACCGAAAATTTCCTGGTCGAAAAGGGGAAATAGCTGTTTCATTCGATCAGAATGGCAGAACGTTTTTGACCCGGTCGACCAGGAAACCAAATAAAATCCTGGTCGAATGAGCCCTGCCCGAATTTGCATCGACTTGGGCAACAAATGAGGGTTAATTCGGTCAAAAACGGAGATCCTGACCGAAAAGGACGAAAATCCTAGTCGAAAAAAAAAAAAAAAAAAGGGGGAAAAAAATCCTGGCCGAAATTCGACCAGGACCTCTGCTCGAATATTCCTGCTCGAATTTCCTTCGACCAGGGCTGAAAGAAGGTTAATTCGACCAGGATCCTGGCCGAATGGATCCCTGGTCGAAAACTGTATAAAAAAAAAAAAAAAGAGAAAAAAGAAAAAAAAAGGGGGGAGAAAAAAAAAATCCTGGAAAATTACAAAAAAATCAGGAAATTCCTTAAAATAATTTTTGAAAAATGTTAATATTTTCAGAAATTAAGGAAAAAATCCAGAAATTAAGGATAAATCCCAGAAAATTAAGGATAAATCCCAGAAATTAAGGGAAAAATCCAGAAATTAAGGGAAAATTCCAGAAATTAAGGATAAATCCCAGAAATTAAGGGAAAAATCTAGAAATTAAGGGAGAAATCCAGAAATTAAGGATAAATCCCAGAAAAATAAGGAAAAATCCCAGAAAAATTAGGGAAAATCCCAGAAAAATTAGGGAAAATTCCAGAAATTAGGGAAAAATCCCGGAAATAAGGGAAAAATTCCTGGAAATCAAAATAATTCCTAAATAAAAGGAAAAATTCGTTGTAAACGTGTAGGTCGCTCCACACTTTACGGAAAAACGAAACCCTGTAAGGGAACAAATAGACTTAACTTCTGCGAAACCTATTCAATGTTTCCCAAAAGTTGGGGGGCAAATGATAGGGATAAATAAATTATGATTGTATAATTAAATACTGCATTAATTGTACAAGCTGTGGGCTGCTAGGCCCAGTAAATAGATATATGATACTCAAACCAGAAAGGTTAAGCCTGATGGACCAGATCAGGCCTGACGGAATAAAAAAGGCCCAAAAGCCCTGATTATTAATTAATTTCGTAATTAATTAATAAGGGAAAAATCAGCTATTGAGAAGAGTCCCGATAAGGATATAAATCCTTATAGATTAGCCTCAAGGGGACCTAAAAGGATAAGGGATCAGCTTCCTACTTCCTAGGACTCCTAAGTCTATCCTAATTCAGAGGCTTGTCCACCAAGTCTCCTATACCAAGTCCAATTTAAGGACTCCCACATCTATATAAGGGGCCTCACCCCACAAATCAGAACTACGTTTTTTGACTTGATCCTTGGCAATCAGCAAGGTACGTAGGCATCTTGTTAAGGCAGATTGAGTCACGAAACACAAGAGCAGTCAAATCGAGCCTCGAAGCTCACGTTCCTTAGTATTAAATACAACAATTATATATAGTAGTTTTAATCCATAACACATATATATATACTCTCTCCACTCAACAGTTATATTTTTGAAGCATGGCATACAATTTACACCTGGCAACGTGTGAACAGTCAGTAAAAAGTTAAAGTAGGAGTTAATGGGCACGGGAAATAAGCAATAATTACCGTGCATATGCAGTTTTTCAGGACAGACACGTTTACCACTAACCTTTAATGATTATGACTGTTTTTATCTCACCTAATTATATTCTAATTATATATGACCGTTCAGTATTTACCACAAATAAGTCAAGTAAATAAATAATGCCACGTAAGTATCAGAGTTTCCATCAGGATTTACATCAGAACTTGACTATTATCAGAACTTAATGGTCATCAGAATATGGCTTCTGTACTCAAAAAGTGAATGTTTGTTTATGTAATTCTTCATACAAATACTGACTTGTTTTCTTCAGAGTTTAATCATCAGAACTTCCATCAGAACTTGTCCTCATAATTTATGCATATGACACTTAACTGTTTGTCAGAAATAACTTAATCACCACAGTAATTTTCATCATTCATATGGAGTGAAAGTGTGTGCATTCAGCAGAATATCAGATAAAGATTAAAGTCTGATAAACTTCAGTACATCTTAGAAATAAGGCATAACTAAGAAAAGTGCTTAAAATCTGTCATCAATCATGAAGTCTACTATAGAACAAATTTATGCAGGAGTCCACCTCAACTGTTTGTGCTTATTTTATGCATCTTTTGAAATTCCTTTTTACAGTGGCTTCTCAGTGTAAGTGAGTCACAACTGCTTATCAGAATTTATGCTATTAACAGAGTATTTCTCCAGTAATCAGAGAATGTGAAAAGTCACCAAGAAGAATTTATTTGCTTTTCTAATGCATATTACTTAATACCAGCAATGCACTTGTGTCTCCCCTTCCACATATTTACTCTAAATCTCAAAGGAGTACCTGACTTTTATTTTTTTTTCTTTTCTTTTGATAAGTGAGGCTTATCAGCATTTAGTTCATCCTTAAGATTTACTGACATCATAATTTGACAGATAAGAAGCAAAAATCTAGTTTGTGACTTAGTAATAAGATACACAAAGTAAACTTGACTAAGCTCAATATCAGAATTTGCTTGTGTTAATGAGTTTCCACATAAATAACTAATTCAAACATGGGATTTCTAGTATGTTAAAGACTACTAGGTCAGCATCTGGCATATTTATCCTCATTAGATTGAATTATCACAGAACATTCAAAACACTTATCAGAGTATATAGATCCACATCAGATAACAATCAGCATTTAATGAATTTCAATTTAAGCACAGATTATATGAAGATAAGACAATCTGTAAATAGTGATCATAAAGTCTGATGCATGAGAACAAAAACTAAGCAGATTTAGAGAAAGAACCTGAAACCATTCCAAGTTCATTTACCAGTCTTGTAAAAGTAGCTTCACATATTTGTTTTGTGAAGATATCTGCTAGTTGTTGATCTGTTGGAACAAAATGCAATTCCATTGTTCCTTCCATCACATGTTCCCTTATGAAATGGTACCTAATGCTGATGTGCTTTGTCATTGAGTGTTGAACTGGATTGCCTGTCATAGCAATAGCACTTTGATTATCACAATAAATATGGTTTTAGAAAATTCTAACCCATAATCCAGTAACTAATTCTTCAGCGTCCTGCAGCAATATATTCTGCTTCTGCAGTTGATGTGGAAATTGACTTCTGTTTCTTGCTAAACCAAGAAACCAATCTGCCTCCAAGAAATTGACAGTTTCCACTTATGCTTTTCCTGTCTATTTTGCATCCTGCAAAATCTGCATCTGAGTAACCTATTAGCTTAAAATCTGATTCTCTAGGATACCACAATCCTAGATCAGCAGTAACCCTTGAGGTACTTGAGAATTCTTTTCACAGCTATTAAGTGAGGTTCTCTTGGATCAGCCTGAAATCTTGCACAAAGACATGAAGCATACATGATATCAGGTCTACTTGAAATTAAATAGAGTAAAGAGCCAATCATACCTCTGTAGTTAGTAATATCTACTGATGAACCAGTATCTTTATCTAACTTGGTTGCAGTGGTGGCCATAGGAGTGGATGCAGTTGAACAATCTTGCATTCCAAATTTCTTCAGTAAATTTCTGGTGTACTTGGATTGACAAATAAAAGTACCTTCTTCATTTTGCTTGACTTGAAGTCCCAGAAAATAGCTGAGTTCTCCCATCATTCTCATTTGATAACTTGACTGCATTAGTTTTGCAAACCTTTCACAGAGTTTGGCATTTGTAGAACTAAATATGATATCATCAACATATATCTGTACCAAAAGTAGGTCATTTCCATGGTTCAGGTGGAACAGTGTTTTATCAATTATAACTCTGTGAAATCCACTTTTCAAAAGGAATTAAGCTAAAGTCTCATACTATACTCTAAGAGCTTGCTTAAGGCCATAAAGTGCTTTGTCAAGCCTGTAGACATGATTTGGAAATTTTGAATCTACAAAGCCTGGAGGTTGTTCAACATAGACCTCTTTTTCGAATTCTCCATTAAGAAAAGTACTTTTCACATCCATTTGAAAGACTTTAAACTTTTTGTGAGCAGCATAAGCCAAAAAGATTCTTATGGCTTCCAATCTAGCAACTGGTTCAAATGTTTCATCATAATCAATACCCTCCTGTTGAGAGTAGCCTTTAGCAACCAGCCTTGCTTTATTCCTTGTAATTATGCCATCACTTTCAGTTTTATTTTTGAACACCCATTTTGTGCCAACAATGGATCTGTTCTTTGGTCTTGGAACTAGGGTCCAGACTTTATTTCTTTCAAATTCATTTAACTCTTCCTGCATTGCTTGCACCCAATCAGCATCTTGAAGAGCTTCTTCCACTTTCTTTATTTCAGTCTGAGATAGAAAAGAATGATAGAGACATTCATTTGATGTTGCAATTCTAGTTCTGACACCTGCTTTAGGATCTCCAATTATTAAGTTAGGTGTATGCGATTTGGTCCACTTTCTTGCTGATTGAAGTTGACTTCTAGAACTGGATCCTCCTCCATGATCTATGTTGTCTTCATCAGCATTTTCTGATGCTCCCCCTATAGTTATGCTCTCTGAGACGTCAGAATTTGACTTGGATCCTTCAGGATTTGAAGTATCAGAGTTTCCAGAATTATCAGAATTTGGCTCATTAGAACTAGATGAATCAGAACTTGAAGAGCCAATGACAGGTTCTGATGCTTCTTGAGAGTCTTGAGATTTGGTAGGATTTCCAGCTTACTCCCCCTGGACAGGTGCATTTTCCTTTGGAGTTGTTACCACAGTTTCAATGACATCTGAACTTAACCCGTCAGAACTTATAGGATCAGATTTTAAGTCATCAGAATTTGCAGAATCAGAATTTAAGTCTTCATTTTCAAATCTCAGCTGATCATGATCATTGAGATCTTCAAGTCCAGTAATCTTCTTATCATCAAAAGATACATTGATAGATTCCATGACAACCCTTGTTCTTAAATTGTACACTCTGAAGGCTTTTGTGGAAAGTGGATATCCAACAAAAATTCCTTCATCAGCTTTTAGATCAAATTTTGACAGTTGTTCAGGATGAGTCTTAAAAACAAAACACTTGCAACCAAATACATGAAAGTATTTCAGATTTGGCTTCTTTTTCTTCACCATCTCATATGGTGTTTTTCCATGCTTGTTTATGAGCGTAACATTTTATGTAATACAAGCATTCTGCACAGCTTCAACCCAAAAGTAGGTTGGCAGCTTTGCTTCATCAAGCATAGTTCGTGCAGCTTCAATGAGAGTCATGTTCTTTCTACAACTCCATTTTGCTGTGGAGTTCCAGGTGCAGAAAATTCCTGTTTGATTCCATACTCTTTGCAGAACTCTTCCATGATTGAATTCTTGAACTCAGTGCCATTATCACTTCTTATAATTTTAACAGAATCTTTGACTAACTTATCCAGTTGTTTGACATTATCAGTTAGAGTAGATGCAGTTTCATTCTTCTTGTGCAAGAAGTACACCCAAGTGTACCTTCTGAACTCATCCACTATAACCTTAACATATTTCTTCTTTGTAATAGACATGACATTGACTGGACCAAATAGATCAACATGCAGTAGGTTATAAGGCTCAAGAATTGATGACTCGGTTCTGCTCTTGAAAGAAGATTTTCTTTGTTTTGCCTTTTGACATGAATCACAAAGGCCATCAGGAGCAAATACTGATTTTGGTAGTCCTCTCACAAGATCTTTCTTTACAAGCTCATTTATGTTGGTAAAATTTAAATGAGAGAGTCTTTTGTGCCAATTCCAGCTTTCTTCAGTTGATGCTTTACTCAACAAACAGATTGCAGAACCATCAGTACTTGTTGAAAGTCTTGCTTCATAAATGTTACCATGCCTGTAACCTTTCAGAACCACTTTGCCTTTAGAATTGCTTTCAACTTCACAGTGTTCTTGAAAGAAATCCACATGATAACCTCTGTCACAGATTTGACTCACACTTAGAAGATTATGTTTAAGTCCTGAGACAAGAGCAACTGTTTCAATGATGACATTCCCAAGATTAATATTGCCATATCCCAGAGTTTTTCCCATGTTTCCATCTCCATAAGAAACTCCTGGGCCAGCTTTCTCCACCAAGTCTGAGAGCAGGGCTTTATTTCCAGTCATATGTCCTGAACATCCACTATCCAGTACTAGGATGTTTTTCCTGTTGCCCTGCAATCACAAAGACCACTAATGGTTAGTTTTAAGGACCCAGACTTGCTTGGATCCTTTGGCCTTTTTAAGTTTGTTTGCATTTGCAGCAGATTTAATATCAGAGTTTATGCTAACATGTTGTTTATCATAACTTATATCAGACTTTGCATCATACTTTACATTAGAAGGAATTAAATTAACTTTATTCATAGAAGGTTTTATTTGATAATAATCATAGTACAAACTATGATATTCCTTACAAGTATAAATGGAATGCCATAAACTACCACAATGAAAACAAGGATATTTGGCTTAAACCTAACAGACTGACTCTTAACTCCTAACTTAGGAGGTAAAGAGTTTATATTCTTATTCTTCCTGTAAAAAGAAGCAAGATGGGTAGAGTTTCCACAGTTATAACATTTCTTTCTAGGAGCATTAGGAACAGGCATATAATTATTACTTTTATTCACACCTTCCTTACCATTCCTATTTTTCCTAGCTGCCTTTACCTTGTTGACATTACTAATTTCTTTCAGCTTATGCTTAAGCTGCTTCTTTGTCATTAAGCCTATGTTGACTTCAGCTAGTTTATCCTGTTCTAATTTGCCAGAAGTTGACTTTTCCTTAACTTCAGCTATAGACTCTTTCATCTTTTCAGAATCAGACTTTACAGTTTTAGCTATAAACTTAACAGGATTTACCTTTGGCTTAGCAGTCTGTTTAACAACACTTGGCTCAATTTGTTCAGTTCCTTTTTTACTTTTATCATCTCCATAACCTAAGTCCTCTTTCCAGTTTCCACTACTTAACAAATTCTGAGTTGTTCTGCCAGAGTTAGTCTAAGTCCTAATAATATCTCTTTCCTTTTCTAACTCAGTTTTCAGAGATTCATTCAATTTTAGCACTTCATCTCTCACATAAAAGGCATCATCTGTTTCTTTCTGAGTTTGGTGGAACATAACTAACTCTTTTTTTAATAGTCATTCATTTTCTTATAAGCAAGATTTTCAGAAGTAATCTTTTACATGTTAAAGTTTGATCTCTGTAACTAATAAACATAGTTTTAAGATATAATCTCAACTCATTAATATTATCAGTATGAAAAGCATAAGTTCTTTGAGGTACCTTCAATTCAGCAGTTTCAGGGATGCCATCAACATTTGCCATCAAGGCATAATTCACCTCATCTTCAGAATCTGAAGAATCTGTCCATCTTTTCTTCTTTGTGACAAGTGTCTTGCTTTTATCACTCTTTCCTTTCTTGCAGTCAGGAGATATGTGGCCTCTTTCACCATAATTGTAGCATTTGACATTTGAGTTGTCTCCTCTGTCAGACTTTGCACTTTTGCCTTCAGACTTTCTGAACCCTTTCTTATCTGCACTTACACCTTTTCTGGAAAACTTCTTTCCCTTTCGAAATTTCCTGTAGGCTATCTTTGTGATGCCTTTAACCATAAGAGCACACAATTTCATCATCTCTGCATCAACATCCATTTCTGGTAAGCTTTCAGTTTCTGAATCATCATCATCAGAATATAATGACTCTGAATCAGACTTTATGATGAGAGCCTTTTCTTTACCCTTCTTTGAGATGGCAATTTTGAGGATTCCTCCTCAGCCTTAAGAGCAGCTATCCTTGACTTTCTCCCATGTCTCTTGCTCCTTTGATCCATCTCAAATTCATAAGTCTTGAGCATACCATAAATTTCATCAAGAGTACTTTCATCAAGAGCATAGTTGTCTCTTATGGTAGTATACTTCAAATCCCAATTTTCAGGAAGAGCTAAAAGGAATTTCAGATTTGAATCTTCAAGATAATATTCCTTATCCACCAGTGGCAGATCATTCAAGAGTTTGACAAACCTGTCATATAATTCAGTTAATGACTCACCAGCTTTTGAGTCAAAGTGCTCATACTCTCGAGTGAGTATTATCCTCCTGTTCTTTTTGATTGCATCAGTTCCCTGGCATCTTGTCTCCAAGGCATCCCATATCTCCTTTGCAGTTTTGCAATTAATTACCCTGTTTGACATGACATTATCGATGGCACTATGCAGGAAATGCCTTACCCTTGCATCCTTGACAATAGATGAGATGTTTTCAGCTGTGTAATCACCTTTTTCCTTTGGTATGGACTTTGCTGGTTGATCTGCAACTGCAATAGAGAGCTTGGTTGGCTTATATGGTCCTTCATTAATCCTATCAAGGTATTCTAGATCTGTAGCTTCCAGAAATATATCCATCTTAACTTTCCATATGGGATACTCAGAAGGTCTCAGTATGGGAACCCTAATAGTCTCATATCGACTGTGGATTTGAGTGTTTTTAGTTTCTTCAGTTTTGGTGGGCTTGGTTGGAGTTTCTGCTTCTTCAGACATGATTGTGTGGATCTTTACTGTATGTGTGTTAACAGATAAGCTCTGATACCAATTGTTAGCTCATACAACACTATAAAAGAGGGTTGAATACGGTGTTATTACAATCAAATCGATCTTGAACACAAGTAACAGTAAACAGATATATTCAATATAATAAATTCAGTTACAATGGAACTGTTCTCTCTCAGTGATGAACAAATATCACTAAGAGCTTCTAGATTACAATGAATAATGTATCTCGATAATGATAACACATATAGCGTAAACCTATGTCTGTGTTTATATAGTACACAATTACAAGATAACTTCTAATTGATATAGAATATAATTTTGTCTCCTAAAATATATCAATCAGATATCTTATACAAGTCTTCTTATCTTCTAACTCTTTCCATGCATATCTTCTTTTGTTTTAGTCTCCATATTCTATCCTGTAAATCAGTTTCCTTCCTTAACTGTAAGTCCTCCCGTACTTAAGTTCTGACATAATCTTAAGTTCTGATATGACCTTAAGTTCTGACTTCCAGTAAGTACTGATTTCCGTAAGTACTGATATTTCCTATTTGTTAAGATCTGAAAACTAAACATGAAACATATTAGACATGACATCTCAAATATATCTAACAAACTATATGGCTATTCTCAGCAAGGATGATGCTCCTTCAGATCTTCACTTCATTCAAGATTTTCTTGCTCGCAGTGAGATTGGGTATGCTTTGACCCAACCACAAGCACTCTCGGGAACATAAATATTGAGCACCTGCTTACCCTGTCTACTGTTTAACAAGCTCTGCATTTGCCATAAAATTGTACTTTCAATGCTCAGATTGGGGATCCACTTCTATAGAGCATGATGGCCAATCTTGGATATGAGAAAAGTCTGTCCAAGCTGGGACAACTGAAGAGACCCTACATCAGAAGGGAGTGGAGCTTCTTTTTCTATTATATCACCAGAGCCTTTGCCAACAAATGCTCCAATTTTGATGTTATTCCAATTCTGAGTCAACAAATAGGGTATGCACTTCTTAATCAAACTCATTTTGATTATGCTACTGTTATTTTGGGTTTTATTGGGGATAGGATGAAAGATGACCCAAATACTGTTTATTTTTCTAGGTTCCGTCAACTTATTTATAGTTTTTGTTGTTTTGATAAGCCCCAAGTCTTTAGTGACTTTATTCAACCTTTTAAACTTTATAAAAGGGCCTTCACAGACTTGTCATATATTGATAATAAGAAAGACATAGTAAGACCTCTCCAAATTCCCCAATCTGTCAAACAATTCTTAGTAAATTATGATCCTCACACATACACAACCATATATCCTGATGTTAGACCTACACAGCCTACTACTTCTCAACCTCCACCAACCCAGCTCTAACGACTCGTACATTTTTATATTGTTTAAATGTGTAATTATTAAATAATTACATAAATAAAATATGTATGTGGGTTCTGTAAGCTGGATATTAAATTGTAATTACTTATATGTGATTATTGGTATTCGAGGATTATTTGTGCAATTAGTTGTGAAGCTGTGTTGTTTTGTTTTTTTATATTTAAAGGTGATTCTATTCAAGGTGTATTTTCATAAATATGGGGATTTTCCCTAAAATCATTCTAATGGCTTTATAATTTTATTAATTATTTTTAGGAGTTTTTAAAATTGAAAAATCAATATTTTATTGATTATTTACCGTTAAATGATTTTCTGATTGTATTTAATTGTAAAGTCAGTATTTAATTCCTGAATTCTTCAAAAATTACGAAATTCATATTTTATTTAAGTTTGGAATATTCCGAGAATTTTAAAATTTATTTTGGATTTTTTTTGGTTTTTTCTTACCTGCGTGATTGTTCGTTAAATTATAAAACGCGAGTCCGATGTGCCCTGTAGAAATGGTTTAAAAATTTCAGAAAATTTTATTCTATGAACTCCTAATTACTTCGGGATTTTAAAAAACTATTTTCGTGAATTTTCAGATAATTTTACCCGTAAAAAGCTCGTTAAATTTTTAAATTGCGGGTTAGCCGTACTTTAGTCGAGGATTATACAGAAAATTGATGACAAAATAAAAATAAAAAGGGGGCTCAGGTCATCGGGTTCAACCCGTTCGTTCATTTCAGTTCATGTATTTCCTCAATCAATCTCTCTCCTTCGATCAATCTCTAATCTCTCGTAATCTCTCTATCTCCTCCTCTCTTTCATTTTCTTTCTTGTTTTCTTCTCCCTGTTTTCTCTTCGGCTTCCGGTAAGTCTTGCCGCCTTCTGTGTTCCAGCGTGGTTCTGTGCGCCGCTGTGCGTTTGTGTTGCGCGTATAGCGCGTGTGTGCATGGGTTTGGTGTGAGTTGTCTGCGTGTGTGTCATATCCGTGTATGTGTAATTCGGTCCGTGTGCGTATGAGTAGTCGGGGGTGTGCGTTGAGTTGTGTTGTGGTTTCTGTTGCCGCCTCCCGGAATCCGGTAGGGTGAGGCGACGGTTGGCTCTTTGTGCGGTGTCTGGGTGCGCAATTGTAGCGTGTTCTTTCTCCGTTTGTTTTTTGTAACACCCCCAAATCCGGGGTCGGGGATCCGGGTTGTCACGAGTTCCATTTCCCTTAACAACACCCAATCTTAACAAATAATCAACTACTCTGTACTGTGACCCCACCATTAAACACACACACCACAAGTTATAGCCTCAGAGATGAATATCCAAAAATAATCACAAGTCATTTTATTCCACAATTATATGCCAATGCACCTTAAACAGGTTTCTGAATAAATTTACATTTCTTTGCCATTATTACAATTCATAATATACATAAGTCTGGTACATTATTAGTTGAAAACTTAGCCTATTGGTAATTTCTACCTCAGCTACAGCGGCCTCAACGCTTCCAGAAAGCTGTGGAACGTTTCCTATCCGTTTGCGAATTGGGAGCTTGGTCCTGTTCATCTTATCTATCTGATGTCGTGTGATGAAAGAAGAAGCAAGGGTGAGCAGCAAGCCCACCAAAACAATATATGAGCCTTCTCATAGTACTCATGAAAGTCTTGGTCAAAAGAAATGAACCAAGATGATATCTTAATGCGATGAAGTCGCAAAATATTCAGTATATATATACACATATACTTTTCAAAATATGGGAAGTCCTCTTCCATGCATAATACACACAGAGTTCCAGTGTATAACTGTATAAAAATATCGTTGCAAGGTGATCTCATATATCTAACCTTGTCTTAACGTTTTTCTGAAAATCTTTGTCATGCATAAGATAATCATTTACTAGTTATAAATTTAAAAGATGAAGTTACAAGATACTCCAATATACTTATATCTTTTCCAAATACTACTTGAACTACCACCGTTCAAGTTATAATTAGTTTCAAAAGTTCATCACACTGATGAGACTACAAGATAAGACTTGAATGGATTCAATCTTTGAAATATTTTGAAGGAAATGAAGTATGATATACTTCATTAAGTCCCGATATATATATACACCTATATCTATACATACGTTTCCTGGAAACCTCTGTCATGTAAAGTATGAACAGAATTGCAATATCCAATAAATTTGGAAAGGAAAGAATTTTGGCATAAACCTGATATCTTGCTGATCAGGCAAAGATACCAATAAGTAACCTTTTCTACTAGTAGATGGATGAATTCCCCACTGGTCATCACCCTGGTCGCAATAGGACCTTATGCTGGACTGCCACTCATCCACTTATGCATTTGATGGACTCCCACTTAGCCACTTACACTATCATGGACGCCCACTTAGCCCATGTTGCTTATGCCGACTCGATAGATGGACTTACTTCCCGAACGTTGGGTAAGTAATCAATTCATTTACCAAAACTGCAACCTTATTGCGAATATAAAATACACCATAGAGCCGGATCCCTCAGGTTTTGAGCGAGTATTTAAATCCCCTTTTTAAAAGGAAGATCTTAAATATAACAATGAGTTTTGGGATCCGCTCTAACTTTTAAAAATCATTTTGAAGACTCGAAAACACTTTAAAGAGTGTTTGGAGTAATGCTGATTTAATGAAGTAAATCAGTCCCAATATATTTAGAAAATGTCTGAATATTATTATTTAAATAATATTCCCATAAAGAATAATCTTTATACAAATAATTGAAGTAGAAGTTGTAAGACTTATACTTGAAATGAGTATTAAATAACCAAAGATATACTTATACGAAAGTAATATCTTTATTTGAATATCAAAAGTAAGTTTGATTATCGAACATTATTCTTAAATAAAATAAAGAATATTATTAAATAATAAGCGGAGTCATAATACCTCGAATGAATATTATAAATAATATTCATTAAATAAAATAAAGGAGTCAATACATCCTCAAATGACTATCCAATTAATAATCATTAAATAATATAAACTGAGTCATAAGCCCTCGAATGAATATTAGAAATAATATTCAATAATAAAATAAAGGAGTCATAAGTCCTCGGATGAATATTCGAAATAATATTCAATAATAAAATAAAGGAGTCATAAGTCCTCGGATGAATATTCGAAATAATACTCAATAATAAAATAAAGGAGTCATAAGTCCTCGGATGAATATTCGAAACAATATTCAATAATAATATAAAGTTAAAGTTATCGAAAAACCTTATTCGATTAATAGTTTTGAAAACTATAACCATATATATATAAAAATATATATATTATACTCGGAAATATCGACTCCCGGTTTAGAAATATGTTCACCTTTTGATCCCCTATACTAAGGATAAATTCAAATACCGCTTATCTCTAGCATAGGTATTATGCAACTGTAAGCATTTTAACCAACAGATATATAATCCAAGAATATGAAACAGGCATGCATATATACCATATCACATGCTACAATATATCGCAAGAATTTGCTAATATAACCATCATGCATCTATTACAAGATAATGCATATACAAGTGTATACATCACAACAACAGTATAACGGGTAGAAAACTTGCCTGAGCGAGTGGGGGTTACGAATGGCTCGGGACGAGTCTGGTAACCTATAAGCAACAAGTAAGTTGGAATTAAACTCACTTGTAAATCTATACTCTAACCAACTCAGACTCTAACGCTCGTTTTGCGCTTACTGATTCTCTTAAGTCACTCGAGTACCCTCGGCTCCACCATTTTTAATAATTTAACCATTACGAGTTTTAAGGCGATTCCTTCGCGAGCGTCTTACCAACTGCCTAACATACTTAACATAATTGTTTCATACATTAATTAACCCTTTAAGGTCTTTAACCTATGTTTCAAAGTAAGGCGAGGGGTAAGGGTTCGTTCGCGAAACATCGTTACTTAAAATGACCGTTTCTCCTAAACCGTTCATCGGAATCAAACGAACCACATATCAAAACGAAGCTCGTAACATGAAATATCTAAACATGGCAATGGTCAAAACCTAGCAGTGAGTTCAAGGGTTCTGATGTTAAGAACAAAAAAAACAGTCTACGGTAAATCGGGCATAACGACGGCTATATTTACGCGATTTCCCAAATTTATACCATTCCTAATCCACCACAATTCAACCCCAATTCACAACCCAATCAAAACTACATCCAAACTACATCATAACAGCCCCAACACTCAACATTAACAATTTATACTTATTCCCCACATGAACTAAAAGCTTTACTTAGGTTCTTTAACTAATTATCAAGATTTACAACTCCAAAAATACCACCAAACCAACTAATCTCTACAAACTCAACCAAACTTTAAACAAACAAGCATCATGCTTCACATATACTAAAGCTAGGGTTTGTAGTTTATACCTTCCTTGGAGAGTGGAGAATCAAGAGAATGGCTTGGAATCACCCTTAAAGTCCTTATCCAAGCTTAATCTGAACAAAACTTCAAGAACACAAATTTTAGTTCTTGAAAAACACTATTCACCATCTTCTTCCATGATTTATAGAAAAAGATTGGCTTGGAATTAGAAGCTTAAACTTATAGGAAGTATGTAACTATCCATGGGGAAGCTTAGATAAATACCTTGCTAAATAGTAAGTGGTGGAGCTTGGATCTTCATTTTTTAAGAAAAGAAGCCGAGAGCTTCATGAAGAAATGGAGGAGTTTTTGTGTTTTGTTTGGTGAAAAATGAAATTTTTGCTTGGTTGGTTGAATTTTGAGTTGTTTTAGGTTAATTACTTAATTAACCTTGATTTTGTGTGGTTATAATTCAACCACACTTCCTTCCCTTCTATGTCATGCTTATGTCATCATGTGGTGTCATCCTTCCCTCTTTGTCCTCTTTCCATTGGTTGGATGACATCATCCTCTCTAATCTCTTTGATTAACTTCCTAATTGTTTGCCTAATGACCGCTGATCTGTTATACGGTTCGCTTAACTTTCGTTTTCGTTTATCGTTTGAGGGATCATACCCGGGATCTTATTACTTAGGTTCCC
Organism: Apium graveolens; assembly: GCF_009905375.1. Lineage (NCBI taxonomy): Eukaryota > Viridiplantae > Streptophyta > Magnoliopsida > Apiales > Apiaceae > Apium > Apium graveolens. The sequence goes on along the minus strand of NC_133648.1, from coordinate 143,661,955 downwards.
TTAACCTTCCTCAATATATTGTATTCCTTTTATGATCCTCTCTTATAATCCTTTAATTTAAATCCTTTTTATCCTGTTACCTTATACTTAATTCTTTCCGTATCTAGTGGATTTTCGGGAAAAATCAAAGTGTTCGGAATTGGATTCTGACGATCTTTACATACACTTATATACCATATAGAGTACTAATAAAATCTCAGAATATCCATAACAGAATCCCTACATAGTGGGGCATGAAAAGTTTTCTCATTCAGCAAAAATACTATTCATAAGGGTTTTAAAAATTTCCAAAATTTGGGGTTATTACATTTTTCCTGCCGCCTGTTCTATTTGGTGAGATACACACGCCTGCGTGTGTTTCATGGAGCCGATTGTATTTTATTATTATTTCTGGAAATTTTAATGTAGTTAATTGATTGGTGAATCATGAAATAAAATATTTTATTGCGAGACTTATAGTAATTAATTGATGAAATTTAAGAAGGATGCCCGCAAATTACGGGAACCCGTAAATTTTATCGCCGTCGGCGATGAGCTTCGGCGAGCCGACGATGGACTATGATGATTCGATCTGAGTCCTACGATTTCAAAATACAAAATACGGATAATAATGATTAATAATTGTATTTAAGTGATATTTATGAATTTGCGAATTTCCGTTGTTGACTGAAGTTGGTGATTGGATTTTGGATTGCGATTGATTGTCTTATGATTGATTTGACGTCGGGATGTTCGACGGGTTAGCCGATAATCAAAGGAGGTGCTTCCCGGTTTCCGGAAATTAAATGACGGAATTACGAGGCCGTACCCAGTGACTATCGGAACGTCGATCGGTTATATATGTAACTACTTTATACGAACCTTGGTTATGTGTTGTGATGAAATACTTTGCGAAAATCGATAAACCTAATTTTATAAAAGGATAAATATACCTATTTTCTGAAAATGAACACCGAACCGACTTTCGAAGACGTGAACCCTAATTGATGCGTCTATCATAATACTGAATATGTTACGAGTCGGGTTTTGTTAACGTTCTAGTAGATTGTTATCGAGAATATGTCAAGCATAATCAAATGTCTAGGTTAGGATGTTTCGACTTTGTAGGTTCTAGTCGGAAGGCCCAAGAGTTGGTCTAAAGATAGCCTAGTGGACAGTCGACGAGCTTAGTAAGGTTCCAATCGAAGGACCTGAGTGTTGAAGGGGAATCCAGGGTAATCTAGTGGTTAGACGATAAAGCCTGAGCGTCCGAGTCGGCTCAAGGTCAATCGATAATATTTGTAAAGCTCTGAAAGGCAAGTACCCCTGACCATTCTTTTATGGTTCAGTATATATGAATAGATAATGTTTTATTCTCATAGTGGAACAGAACGTTTTTAAGTTACGTATCCTCTATGTTCAAATGGTTTTGTTAACTTGTGTTTTGGGGGAAAAGTAACTTCTGAAAATGCCTATCCCTAAATTTTGAAATAAATGAAAATGTTTTGGAAAGTTTGCTGTGATATAATTATTTTGACAAGAGATAGGCAAGTGATTTGGAAAACTGGATAAAAATGATCATATAATTGGATGAGTGTGCGCAGGTGCCCGTAACGGCCTGGAAGTTAGCGTAAGAGGCGAAGTGGTTGCGCACCCTATTATAACCACCAGCCCAGCGTGACAGAGACCTAGATAGTCTCTGAGTTCCGGAGCAAGTTTTCATAGGATAGCCAAGATAGAGTTATCCTATGGAGATAGCCTGATCAGCTGTCTCACCAGGGATCATCCAATACTTTTATATCTTAGCAAGTTTTATGGGTCCTGTGATGGGACAAGTTTTATGGGTCCTGTGATGGGACAAGTTTTACAGGTCCTGTGATGGGACAAGTTTTATGGTTTCCGTAACGAAATAAACGATTTTGGGTCCCCGTAACGGGACAAATGATTTTATGGGTCCTGCGATGGGACGGAAGATTTGAAAATGAAAGTAGCATGCTAAAATTGAACTCTGGTATTTTTGCACAGCACACAACTGTTTATTTGGTTTTACAGAGCATGTTAGTTTTGATATCCAGTTCATACATATTTTAATTATTTTCTAGTAAGTTATGAATTTTGTTCCTATAACTGTTTATTATAACCTGTTTTTGATTATTATTCATATAGTGGTACTGCTGAGCAATTGATTGCTCACCCTTGAAAAATGTTTTATATATGTATTGCAGATACCTAGGAGATTCTCCCATGGTAGTCGGGAAAAGTTCTTCCGTGTCAGACACTTCTGAGGTAGTTGTGTCAGACCATAAATGGTCTATTGAGTTACTGTATTAAGGTAGTGTTTCCAAGGTGGTTGTAATGAATTGCTTTTGTGGTAAAGTATAACCTAAGTCATACTTAAACCTGGAAAAGATCTTGGTAAGAGGGGTCGTAATTATGTTTTATCAGTGTAATGAATTTTATTATGTTGCTTGCTGTGTTGTGGATGACGTCAACTCCTGACCCCGGGGTTGAGGCCGTCACAGTTGGTATCAGAGCTACAGGTTTGAGTCCCTGATTTAGGTTAGGAGTAGAGTCAAAAGAGGGTAGGAAGGTTTATATAGAGATGTGAGTCAGCAGCTCAATTAGAGGAGTGAGTCTATGAGTTTAATCAAGGGTTTCAGAAGCGTAACCCTGATGTTTGTTGAGGATTGGCTGGAACTGCCCTAGCTTGTAGTAAGTTTCCCTTGTATATAGGTATCACTGGCAATTTCTGGTAGAGGTTTCTATTTTTTTTTTCGAGCAAGCGAATCTGACCGTGAGAGTTCAGGTGGAATGGTAATAGTCAGCGGCTGCCATGATAGCCGAGTCTCGTAATGAATACGAATCAGTACCGTGGTTTATATCTTGAACCCTTATATTTCTTTACTCGGAGGTTCTATCGATTGATTGGGGCAAAAAATACATATGATTTGACCATTTGTCTGTGTGGCAAAGGGTCTGGTGGGACGCCACCAAATTATGTGTTGTAAACTGTATGGTACTAAGACAGGCCATCTTACGTACTTGTATGGTTGCTTCCAGTCATATCTGCATCTTCTTCACTTTTCTTTCAGGATGGATTATCTTGATTTCAAAATTTTATTTGGCATTTTATGGCAATGAATTTCCTTCGGTCACCTCTATAGTCAGACCGTTCTAGTTATGTAAAGTAAATGAAGAGTTGACTGTTAGGAGAAGTACAAGTTTTGTATCCGGTTGCTATTTGGTAATAGCGACAGCAGTAAGGATTGGCGATCCATTGGAGAAGGTTGTCATCCTAGAAAATTTAATTCAGTGGGACGCGAGTCTATGGAGAATGATAGGGAATCGCCCTAAGAAGAATGGTTGGTTGAAATTGGACTCGTATGTCCAGCAGGATTCAGAGTTTCTTAAGCCTGACCTAGTTTGCGAGGCTACTTTTTAGTAATTGTAACTGAAATAGGCAACCTCGTTTTGTTATGTTGGTTAGTATACTGATTGGTGGTTGGTTGATGGCAATGGATTAATATGGTTGTTGGTTGATTGTTGGTTTCGTCCTGAGTCTTACTGGTAGTCAATAATATAGAGGAAATGCTGCCCAAATTTTTGGAAAATATCCTACTTTTAAAGATACAACGTATACTATGGTGTGATATTGGTGTTTCGGTTGATATTCCAATTGGTTAAATAAAAGCAAGAATTGGTTAATTTTACCAGCTAATGGTTAGTTAGATAGAAGTTGGTTCCAATTAGGTTAAGTTAAATTCTGATGTGATTTTCAGATCTGAAAACAAAGAATGTTCAATGTTTCAAATGTGGTCATAAGGGTCACTATGTGTTGGAATATAATCCATAAAATTCAGGAGTTATTTGTTACCATTGTAGAAAGGTTGGGCATATTGCAAGGAGTTGTGAAACGGTTACTCAAGATACTACATTCCAAAGGCCAACACCCAACACAGTTAGAGGCAGAACTTCTAGAGTGACCAAAAGATCGATCGGTTAAAATTCGGACGTAGTGCAGCTGATCTGACACCCTTAAAGCTAGTGGAGTTTGATATGATTTTAGTAACGAATTGGTTGTCCTTTCATAAGGCAAAAATTAATTCAGGAGAAGCGAATAGTAAAGTGTATGGAAGCTAGTAGTAGGGTGAGTTGTTAAAGGAAGGAGCAAGATAAGAAGCTCTTCCAATCGTGTGAAGAAAGGAGTTAATAAGCTAAAAAGACAAAGTAGATCCACCTTGTGTATAGATACGAAGAAGAAAATACTTAAGCTGAAGGAAGTTGAGTAATATATAAATGCCCTGGAGTTTCTTTGAAGGCCAGTGGGATGAAATAATTAGTTCGATAATTGTAAAAGATATTAGTAAGGAAAGTGAGCATACCATATATAGTCCCTTGGTTAACACCAGAGATGTTGCTGAAAAGAAGGATGAAATTATGAGAGTATGTAATGATTATCGGGAGTTTAACAAAATGTCGAATAGGAATAAGTAACCCTATTAAGAATTGATTATTTAGGTGACCTAATTCAAGGAGTGTGTTATTTCTCAGGGATTGACTTAAGATCCAGCCTGAGGACGTATCGAAGACTGCAGTTAAAACGAAATATGGGCATCACAATTATTCGTAATGTTATTTGGATTAACAAGTGTATCAGTTAGTGAACATGGTGTATAAGGAGTGCATGGATAAGCATGATTGTATTTATTGATAACATCCTCAACTATTCAAGGACCAAGGATGTCTATGTGGAACGCCCAAGGATTTCCCTATGAAGATTAGAAGGAAAGCAACTATATGTTAAGTTTTCAAGTATGAATTTTGGTTGGGATTAACAAACGATTCCGATTATTTAACTAACGAACATTTAAGCAAAGCCGGTGTAGTAACAGATGCCCTGTATAGAAGGAAAGGATTGAATGTGATTAAAAATCGCTAAGGAGTTAATAAAGAAATGGGGAAAAAATGGGAGTAGAAATGTTGTTAGGTCCTAAGTTAATTCAGCGCACCAAGGGCATAGTGGTGTTGATTCGGAAAAGAGTTGAAGCAGCTCGGGATAGATAAAGAAAGAAGATGGATTTGTAATGAAAGAGTATGGATATAAAAATAGGATCGTTGGTATGGATAAAAGTTTCACCTTGGAACAGATTGGTTAGGTTTGATAAGAAGGGGCAAGAAGTTGCTCAAGAATTAGTATTGTTCGCCGCAGTTGCAGCAAAGTTATGGTGTGTTCCATGTGTCAATGTTAAAGCGATATATGTCTGATCTGAATCAAGTCATTGATTAGAAGCCAATGGGCTCTCATCCAAATTGTTCTGTGAGGGATGATCGATCCAAATTCTAGATCGTTAAGAACGAGTCCTTAGGATCGAGTTCATGTCTATAGTGAGCATGCTTTGAATAAATCCTCGAGTAGAAGAGTCTACTTGGGAGTTGGAGTCAGATATGCTTGACAAATATCCTCACTTGGTTGGTTAAAAATCAGATTCTAAGGACATAATCTGTTTAAGGGGGGGAAGATTATAACGACTCGTACATTTTTATATTGTTTAAATGTGTAATTATTAAATAATTACATAAATAAAATATGTATGTGCGTTATGTCAGCTGGATATTAAATTGTTATTACTTATATGTGATTATTGGTGTTCAAGGATTATTTGTGTAATTAGTTGTGAAGCTGTGTTGTTTTGTTTTTTTGGTATTTAAAGGTGATTCTATACAAGATGTATTTTCATAATTATGGGGATTTTCCCTAAAATGATTTTCTTAATTTATTAATTATTAATTATTTTATTAATTATTTTTAGGAGTTTTTAAAATTGAGAAATCAATGTTTTATTGATTATTTACCGTTAAATGATTTTCTGATTGTATTTAATTGTAAAGTCAGTATTTAATTGCAGAATTCTTCAAAAATTACAAAATTCATATTTTATTTAAGTTTGGAATATTCCGAGAATTTTAAAATTTATTTTGGAAATTTTTTCGGTTTTTACTTACCTGCGTGATTGTTCGTTAAATTATAAAACGCGGGTCTGATGTGGGCTGTAGAAATGATTTAAAAATTTTGGAAAATTTTACTCTATGAACTCCTAATTATTTCGGGATTTTAAAAAACTATTTTCATGAATTTTCGGATTATTTTTCCCATTAAAAGCTCGTTAAATTTTTAAATTACGGGTTAGACGTACTTTAGTCGGGGATTATACAGAAAATTGATGACAAAATAAGAATAAAAAAGGGGGATGAGGTCATCGGGTTCAACCCGTTCGTTCATTTCAGTTCATGTATTTCCTCAATCAATCTCTCTCCTTCGATCAATCTCTAATCTCTCGTAATCTCTCTATCTCCTCCTCTCTTTCATTTTCTTTCTTGTTTTCTTTTCCTTATTTTCTCTTCGGCTTCCGGTAAGTCTTGTCGCCTTGTTCTGTTTCGGCGTGGTTCTATACGCCGCTGTGTGTTTGTGTTACACGTATAGCGCGTGTGTGCGTGGGTTTGGTGTGAGTTGTCTGCATTTATGTCATATCTGTGTATGTATAATTCGGTCCGTGTGCGTATGAGTTATCGGGGGTGTGCTTTGAGTTGTGTTGTGGTTTCTGTTGCCGCCTCCCAGAATCCGGTGGGGTGAGGCGGTGGTTGATCCTTTGTGCGTTGTCTGGGTGCGCAACTGTAGCGTGTTCTTTCCCCGTTTGTTTTTCCTGCCGCCTGTTCTATTTGGTGAGATACACGCGCCTGCGTGTATTTCATGGAGCCGATTGTATTTTATTATTATTTCTAGAAATTTTAATGTAGTTAATTGATTGGGGAATCATGAAATAAAAAATTTTATTGCGAGACTTGTAGTAATTAATTGATGAAATTTATGAAGGATGCCCGGTAATTACGGGAACCCGTAACTTTTATCGCCGTCGGCGATGAGCTTCGGTGAGCCGACGGTGGACTATGATGATTCGATCTGAGTCCTACGATTTAAAAATACAAAATACGGATAATAATGATTAATAATTGTATTTAAGTGATATTTTTGAATTTGTGAATTTCCGTTGTTGACTAAAGTTGGTGATTGGACTTTGGATTGCGATTGATTGTGTTGTGATTGATTTGACGTCGGGATGTTCGACCGGTTAGCCGATAATCAAAGGAGGTGCTACCCGATTTCCGAAAATTAAATGGCGGAATTATGAGGCTGTACCCAGTGACTATCGGAACGTCGATCGGTTATATATGTAACTACTTTGTACAAACCCTGGTTATGTGTTGTGATAAAATACTTTGCAAAAATTGATAACCCTAATTTCATAAAAGGATAAATATACCTATTTTCTGAAAACGAACACCAAACCGACTTTCGAAGACGTGAATCATAATTGATGCGTGTATTATAATATTGAATATGTTACGAGTCGGGTTTTGTTAACGTTCGGGTAGATTGTTTGCGAGGATATATCAAGCATAATCGAATGTCTAAATTAGGATGTTTCGACTTTGTAGGTTCTAGTCGGAAGGCCCAAGAGTTGGTCTAAAGATAGCTAGTGGACAGTCGATGAGATTAGTAAGGTTCCAATCGAAGGACCTGAGTGTTGAAGGTGAATCCAGGGTAATCTAGTGGTTAGACGATAAAGCCTGAGCGTCCGAGTCGGCTCATGGTCAATCGATAATATTTGTAAAGCTCTGCAAGGCAAGTACCCATGACCATTCTTTTATGGTTCAGTATATATGAATAGATAATGTTTTATTCTCGTACTTGAACAGAACGTTTTAAGTTACGTATCCCATGTGTTCAAATGGTTTTTTTAACTTATGTTTTGGGGGAAAAGTAACTTCTGAAAATGCCTATCTCTAAATTTTGAAATAAATGAAAATGTTTTGGAAAGTGTGCTGTGATATAATTATTTTGACAAGAGATAGGTAAGTGATTTGGAAAACTGGATAAAAATGATCAGATAATTGGATGAGTGTGCGCAAGAGGCCGTAACGGCCTGGAAGTTAGCGTAAGAGGCGAAGTGGTTGCGCACCCTATTATAACCACCAGCCCATCGTGACAGAGACCTAGCTAGTCTCTGAGTTCCGGAACAAGTTTTTATAGGATAGCCAAGATAGAGTTATCCTATGGAGATAGCCTGATCAATTGTCTCACCGGGGATCATCCAATACTTTTATATCTGAGCAAGTTGGGACAAGTTTTATAGGTCCTGTAATGGGACAAGTTTTATGGTTTCCGTAACGGAACAAACGATTTTGGGTCCCCGTAACAGGACAAATGGTTTTATGGGTCCTGCGATGGGACGGAAGATTAGAAAATGAAAGTAGCATGCTAAAATTGAACTCTGGTATTTTTGCACAGCACACAACTGTTGATTTGGTTTTACAGAGCATGCTAGCTTTGATATCTAGTTCATACATATTTTAATTGTTTTCTAGCAAGTTATGAATTTTGTTCCTATAACTGTTTATCATAACCTGTTTTTTTATTATTATTCATATAGTGGTACTGCTGAGCAATTGATTGCTCACCCTTGCAAAATGTTTTATATATGTATTGCTGATACCTAGGAGATTCTCCCGTGATAGTCGGGAAAAGTTCCAGTTCTTTCTGTGTCAGAGTCTTTTGAGGTAGTTGAGTCAACCCAGAAATGGTCTATTGAGTTGCTGTATTAAGGTAGTGTTGCCAAGGTGGTTGTAATGAATTGATTTGTGGTAAAGTATAACCTAAGTCATACTTAAACCTGGAAAAGATCTTGGTAAGAGGGGTCATGATTATGTTTTATCAGTGAAATGAATTTTATTATGTTGCTTGCTGTGTTGTGGATAACGTCAACTCCTGACCCCGGGGTTGAGGCCGTCACACCAGCATCAGCACCTACTGTGAGAACCTCGCCTCTCAAGTCCAAATCTAAACCAAACTCTGGTATATTTAAACAAGTGCCAGTTGTGAAATCTGCTACACCATCTAGGCCCAAAACTAAAAGAACTATCTCTATGCCTAAATCTCCACCAAGGAGAAGAAGAAAGTTGATTCTCAGAGATGAATCTTATGAGGATGAACAGGTCCAGGATCCAGCATCAGAACCTGTGACAATAGAAGCTGAAGAGTCAACTCTTTAGAAGGAGAAAGCAGCTGAAGCTTCTGGCATTCAGAAAAGAAAGAGGTCTTCACATTCTGATACAGATCATGTCACCCCTCCATCTAGAAAATCAAAATCAAGGAAGACTGGAGCAGGTGTGCATATTGCACAAACTCAATCTGAGGATACTAAAGATGCTGAGGAAGGGGATCAGGATTCTCTGATCTCATCAGAACCTATTGTGATTGAAGCCTTGCCAGTACCTGAAGAATTTTGATTCAGGAATCTGACATTCCTGAAGTCCACTGATCAGAACATGTACAAGAATTTGTGATTTCTCCACCTCACTCTCCATTCAAAGAAACTGCCTCAGTTGAAGATTCAGAGTTAAGTCCTGAAATTGACATTCACAGGTTGAATATTCCAACTGTTTTGTATCTGGAAGCACCACCAGCAAAAGAGTCAACTCCACCTGTTTTTCCAATACTAAATGCTAAAATTCCTACTACACCAATTCTGGATTTGGAACCCGAAGATCAGAATTTGGATGAAGTTGCTCCAGAATCTTCTGGAGACAGTGCTCCAGCAAGGGCTCTAGTCAATGCTCCAATTCTTGGCAAGGAGGCACTGTTTAAATTTGATGAAGAAGATGCTCATGTTCCTTGCGAGGACACCCACATAGGAGTTGAATGGAAAAAGAAGTGGAATGAACCTGACTTCATTCCCAGCCCAACTGTTCTGACGGATCATGTTGCAAAAGCGGATGAGTTGCTGATAAATTCTGACTTCAAAACATAACTTAAAGTCACTGCTCTTAGTACTAAAACTCTTCAAGGTCTACACTCCAAGACTCATGCAAAGGTTGATAAACTTCAGGAAACAGGTGTAAGCTAGACATGGTGCTCAAACTAGAAAAGAAGAGGTTTATCAGACCAATTCAAGAAAAAGTGGATGCTATTGAGCTTGTTCAAGACAAGCAGCAGGCCCAACTGGATGAGGTCTTACAAAATCAAGCTACTCAACAGAATCAGTTAAATGAGATCCAATCTTCAGTGGACCTCCTTCTTTCTCTACTCCTGACAGATGATGCCAAAAAGGGGGAGAAGGTAGTTAAGTCCAAATGCTCAATTAGCAAGGCACTGAAGAAAAAGGATGATTCTGAAGATGATCAAGGAAACCCTAGCAAGGGCAAAGGTCAAAATCAAGAAAAACAAGTTAGCAGAATTCATATTCAAAAAGTATCTGATAGTAAGATTTCTGATAAATCTACTATTCAGAGGAGTGATCAGGAAGGAAAGAAGACTTGGGTATAGATCAAAGTTTGAAGCTCACAAGTTTTGAAATTGTAGATCAAGTTTTGACAGCAAGTTCTGATAATCAAATTCTGATGACAAAATCTGATGTTCTCATTCAAGGTGGAAGTCAAGACTCGAAGAAATTCATGCAAACCTTAAAGTTCAGGGGAAAGAAGGCAACCTTCTTTTACAAGGATCCTAAGATTCAAGCCTTAGATGAGGAACTTGCAAAGAGACTGTTCCTTAAGGATAATCCAAGAGTGGATTTAGACGAACTTAGAGAAAAAGAAGTAAGATTTAATGCTGAAAAGTTAAAACTACAGTCTAAAGCTTCTAATGCAAAGAAGCCTCCAAACCTCAGGAGAAAGGTATAGTAATAAGAGAAAAATCTGCCACAGAGATTCCTAGATCAAGGACTAGATCTCAAACTACTACTGATCCCAAAGACAAGGGAAAAAGAAAAGTTGGGGAGACAGTCAAGAAACTGAAGATGAAGATTCTTCAAATTCTGATGGATCCTGTGTGCAAGATGGTTCAAGTATTTGATGATACTGTTGCTGAAGATGAAACAGTTGAAACTATGAAGAGAAAGAGGATGACAAAAGAATCTAAGACAACCTCTGACATAGCTCAAGTTGTTCAGAGTGAAGATATTTCAGAACAACAAGCTGTAGATGAAACTGCAATTCCTGACCAATTCATCAAGATATCAACCTCTGACAGTGCTCAAGTTGTCTCGTGGCACGGCAGCACCCGTACTATTGAAATGGTTCACATAGACAGCTTAACACTTGATCTAAAAAAGAAGCTGTTATGGAACAAAGCTATTCCAGTGGAACCTAAGACCAATCTAATGCTGAGTCAGCTTGTATCTTTTAGGATTAGACCTAAACAAGCTAAAGACAAGTCGGGGTTAGGTTCTAACAAAGAAAAGAGACAAACAGGAGTAGAAGTTACTCTCAGAGATCCTTTCATTTTGACAGACAAACCATATGAAGAAATCAAACAAAAGCACATTGACAATGTGCTGTCTGCTCAAATTCTCATGGATACTCATGATGAATCAAAAGTTAAAGAAAAATTGATCCTGTTTCTCAATGATGCAAGAAATTACAGACTAGCAGATTCTGATATGCTAAAGAAGTCTGTCAAAGAGCTTCAACATATTCACTACCTTTTGGAAGTAAAATCTGATGTTACAAGAAGATGGTCAGATTACAATTTGAAGGCTATAAGAGATCTTCTCAGAATTTATGGTGCAAAAGCTTCTGAATACATTCCAAAAATCACTGAAGAGGATGGAAGGGAAGTTTCTATGAAGAAGAAGTCTGCCAAGATTGAAGTAATTCTGAAGGGAAAGTGTCTATGCTACAATGAAGACTCTTCACATCCCAGAGTTATCAGACTTGGAGATGGGCTTAAAAGAACATCAATTCTTGCACTCAGAGCAGCCATTTATTAGATTGGTGATAATGAAGATGAAGAACTGATGCAAGTCAAAGCACAGTTAGTTGAAGTTCTGAGAAATGCTGAGGACAAGCTGGTAACAGACTTTACAAGGAATTACTATGGATTCAGATTGATCCAGTGATATTGGTAAAGCTACATGTACTGTAAGTTGTATTTAGCTGTTTAAAATAATATCTCATTACATTTGTACTTAAATGTTTTTGACATCATTAAATCTATTAACTTGTATATTTTTCATAATTTACAATTTGGGGGAGATTGTTAGATATTTGTGATATTATGTCTAATCTGATTTGTTTAGTTTCAGAACTTAGTATCAGAACTTAACTGGAAATCAGAACTTACTGAAGACAGAAAGTTATCAGAACTTAAGGCGTCAGAACTTATATCAGGACTTAAGTGCGGGCACACATTAGATAAGGAAAGCAGCTGATTTACAGGAGAGGATCTGGATTAAACAAGTAAAGATATGCATGAAGAATTAGACAGCTATAGGACTGCAGTAGATAATCTCTGATTGATGTATTCTAGGAAACATAATCATTATTATATCAATTAGGAGATATCTTGTAATTGTGTAGTATATAAACACAGATTAGGGTTTACACTATAAGTGTTATCATTCACGAGAATATTATTCATTGTAACCCTAGCAGCTCTTAGTGATATCTTACATAACTGAGAGAGTAGATTAAACCTACTGTAACAGAGTTTGATATATATTGAATAAACTTGTTTTCTGTTACATACTTGTGTTTATAATCAAATTGATTATAGATACTATATTCAATCCCCTTCTATAGTATCATCGAGGCCTAACAATATCCAAAACTAAGCATTTTATAAATGCAGACTTGGTCTCAGCGCTTTGGTTACACGAATTATGAGAAGATAAGATAATAGTTTAATCAAAATATCTCATTTCTCTAAAGTACGGGTTTTATCGATTTACTGAAACGAATTTTGTATCGAAAATTTTGCACGGGGACCCGCACCGGTAAATTCGTACTCCGGATCAAAAAAGTCAAAACATGGAAAATGCTCTGAATAATCAAATTCGATTAGGAAGGAGTTTTCCAGAGACTTCCGGGTAGTAAAAATGTAAAAACGGTTGATGTTGGGCGATTCCCGTTTATACAAAATAATTTATAATTACTCGAAAAAATAATTATTTAAATCCATAAATCATTTATAAAATCATATAGTAACATATAAATAAATAGAAAAATATCAAAATTATCTATACTTTATTTTGGACATATAAAAATTAAAATACTCAAATTTTATCACATTTAAATATCCAAACACAAATACTAATCAATAGATAATTCACTAAAATTCACATAATAATCACAGAATATATATTTATTGATAAAAATAATTACACGTCATATCCCAGATATTACATCTTTCCCCTTAAAAGGATTCTGTCCCCAGAATCACTTAAGCAATGACTAAGGGTACTATTTCACAGATATCACTTTGTAACTCCCAGGTTGACTTTTCAACCCTTGGGGTTTTCCACTATAATCTTACTAACTTAGCATCTTCATTCCTTAAGACTTTCTCTCTCTTTTCTATGATCTCTATCGGATTCTAAACATAGGACAACTCTTCCTGAAGTTTTATCAGTTCATATTCTATCGCAAGCCTGGAATACTGGATTGTACTCTTTAAACATTGCCACATGTAAATTATTATGAATATGTTACATATGCGGGG
>NC_133648.1:143239969-143348321 GCF_009905375.1 Apium graveolens | reverse complement strand
GGGTCGTCACGATCTTTCTTTCTACAATATCACTTAATTGAATTAATAATAAATAACTCATGCTGTGACCCCATACTAACACACACCACAAACCCGTTATAGTTCTCAGAGATGAAATTGAAATAAGTACAAGTCTTTGAATCCATATTTAAAAGTTATTACAATCCAAAATGATACTTGATAAGTTTACAATTAATTGCCATTATCTGCCACAAGTTATAATTATACTAATTGATTCCCAAAAGTAGAAGGTCTGATCTACCGATAGATCTACCTCTGCACTAGAGCACATGATCTCAACGGGAAGGCGCGGGGCGCTTCCCACGCTTTTGCGCTGGGTCTGCTTGAGTCTGGCCATCTTTCCTAACTGTGTTGTGTGATGAAGAAATAAAGCAAGAGTGAGCATTATAGCTCGCAAGATAATATAAGTGTAAATGATAATGCAAGTATCTAAATGGATAACTTACTAAAATCCTTTATCAATTGTAAGATAATTACTTACTGGATATAAGCAAAAACAAGGGATGAAGTTACGAAATACTTCACTATACTTATATCATTTATAAAGCTACTTGAACTACCACTGTTCAAAGTATAATGAGCTGTCAACAGTTCATCACATAGATGAGACTACCAGACAAGATTTGAATAGATTAAATCTTTGAAATATTATTGAATGAAATGAAGTTATGAGAACTTCATTAAGTCCCAATATATATATCCACATATATATCTCTTTTACATTTCCTGAAAACCTCTGTCATGTAAAGTATGAACAGAGTTCGTAACATCCAATAAATTTTTGGAAAGGAAAAGAATTGTGGCATAAACCCGATATCTTGCTGATCAGGCAAAGATACCAATAAGTAACTTTTTCTACTAGTAGATGGACGAATTCCCCACTGGTCATCACCCTGGTCGCAATAGGACCTTATGTTGGACTGCCACTCAGCCACTTACGCATTTGATGGACTCCCACTGAGCCAGTTACACTTTCATGGATGCCCACTGAGCCCATGTTGCTTATGCCGACTCGATAGATGGACTTACTTCCCGAACGTTGGGTAATTAATCAATTCATTTACCAAACAGCAACCTTGTTGCGAATATAAAGTACACCACAGAGCCGGATCCCTCCGGTTTTGAGCGAGTATTTAAATCCCCTTTTAAAAGGAAGATCTTAAATATAAAAATGAGTTTTGGGATCCGCTCTAACTTTTAAAAATCAATTTGAAGACTCGAAAACACTTTAAAGAGTGTTTGGAGTAATGCTGATTTAATAAAGTAAATCAGTCCCGATATATTAGAAAATATCTGAATATTATCATAAGTAATATTCCCATAAGGATAATCCTTATAAAAATAATTGAAGTAAAAGTTTAAAACTCATACTTGAAATGAATAATAAAAACCATATATACTTATGCGAAAGTACGATCTTTATTTGAATAATCGAAAATATGTTTGATTATCGAAACATTATTCTTTAATAAAATAAAGAATATTATATAGTAAATAATCGGAGTCATAGGTCCTCAAATGAATATTCAAATAATATTCATTAAATAATATAAACTGAGTCATAAGTCCTCGAATGAATATTCAAGTAATATTCATTAAATAAAATAAAGTTATCGAATAAACCTTATTCGAGTAATAGTTTTGAAAACTATATCAATATACATATATATAATATACTCGGGAACAGTGACTCCCGGTTTTAGAAAAGGTTCACCTTTGGGTCCCCTACACTCAGGGTATACCCAACTACTGCTTATCTCTAGCATAGGTATTATGCAACTAATAAGCATTTGAATCAACAGATATATATCAAGATTACGAAATAGACATGCATATAAACCATATCACATGCTCCAATATCACAAGAATTTGCTAATTAACCATCATGCATCTATCACAAGATAATGCATATACATATGTATACATCACACAACAGTATAACGGGTAGAAAACTTGCCTGAGCAGCTGGGGGTGACAAATGGCTTGGGATGAGTCTGGTAACCTATAAAAAACCTATAAGCTAGAATTAAACCAAAGTCGCTTATGAATCTATACTTTAACCAATTAGACTCTAATACTCGCTTTGCGCTCAACGATTCCCTTAAATCGCTCGAGTACCCTCGGCTCCACCATATTTAATAAATTAACCATTAAGGGTTTTAAGGCGATTCTTTCGCGAGTGCCTTACCAACTGCCTAATACACTTTACATAAATGATTCATACTCCAATTAGTCCTTTAAGGTCTTTAACCTATGTTTCAAAGTAAGGCGAGGGGTAATGGTTCGTTCGCGAAACGCCGTTACTTAAAACGGTCGTTTCCCTAAACCGTACATCGGATTCAAACGAACCACATATCAAAACGAAGCTCGTAAATGAAATATCTAATCATGGAAATGGTCAAAATCTAACAAGGAGTTCTCGGGTCCTAATGTTAAGAGCAAAAACAGTCTAAAGTAAATCGGACATTACGACGGCTAGTTTACGCGATTACCAATTTTATTCTACTCCAAACTAACCCACAATCAACTCACAATCAACATCCCAACCAAACTCCATCCATACTTCACCATAACAGCCCCAAAAACTCAAAATTATCAATTTATACTATTCTCAAACATGAATTTAAACTATACTTAAGTTCATTAATCAATACTCCAAGAATTACAACTCCAAAACATCACAAAACCAACTAACCTCTACATACAGAACAATCAGCCTCTCATGAACTATAACAACAAAACTAAACCTAATACTCAAGTAAAGTTAGGGTTTGGAGGGGTTATACCTTCCTTGGAGAGTGGAGAATCAAGTAATTAGCTTGGAATCACCCTTAAAAGTCCTTATCCAAGCTTAATCTTGCTAATTACAAAGCTTGGAACTAGGATTTTGAATTTTCTTTCTTTGAAAAAGAAAAGAAGCCGAGAGCTTTTGATGAAGAAGGTGAAATAGCTTTGTGTTTTTGGTGAAAATGAATTGTTGGTTGACTTGGTGGATTTGTTTTGTTTTGATTAATTACCTTTTTAACCATGAAAAATTGTGTGGTTATTAATCAACCACACCTCCTTCCCTTATGTCATGCTTAGGTCATCATATGATGTCACTCTCCTCACTTGTCCTCTTCTTGTTGGTTTGATGACATCATCATCCCTAACCTCCTTGATTAACTCTTAATTGCTTGCCTAATGACCGCTGATCTGTTATACGGTTCGCTTAACTTTCGTTCTCGTTTATCGTTTGAGGGATCATACCCGGGATCTTATTACTTGGTTCCCTTAACCTTTCTCAATACATTATATTCCTTTTATGATCCTCTCTTAAATCCTTGAATTTAAATCCTTTTTATCCTGTTACCTTATACTCAATTCTTTCGTATCTGGTGGATTTTCGGGAAAAATCAAAGTGTTCGTTTGGATTCTGACGATCTTTACATACACTTATTTCATATAGAGTACTAATAATCTCAGAATAACAATAAAAGAACCCCTACATAGTGTGGCATGAAAAGTTTTCTTATTCAGCAATATCAGCAAAAACTATTCATAAGGGTTACAAAAAGTTCAAAATTTTGGGGTTATTACAGTCTCCCCTCCTTAAAAGGATTCCGTCCCGGAATCAAATAGAAAACAAATGGGGGTACTTTTCTAGCATTGCGCTCTCTAGTTCCCAAGTTGATTCTTCCACATTATGATTCTGCCATAGCACTCTGACTAGCTTGATCACTTTGTTCCGAAGCACCTGCTCCTTTTATCCATAATCTTTACTGGTTTCTCCACGTAAGTCAGATCTGGTTGCATATCCACATGCTCGTACTCCACTATGTGTCTGGCATCCCGATGATACTTCCTTAGCATTGACACATGGAACACATTATGAACTTGTTGTAGGTTCGGGGGTAAGGCTAGCTCGTAAGCCAACTTCCCAATCCGTCTTAGTATCTCAAAAGGTCCAATGTATCTTGGGCTTAGTTTTCCTTTCTTTCCGAACCTCATTAACCCTTCCAAGGGGATACTTTTAGTAGTACTAAGTCCCCTACTCATACTCCTTGTCCTTTCGGGCTAGGTCTGCATATTTCTTCTGTCTGTCTTGGGCTGCTACCAGCCGTCCTCTGATGATCCACTATGTCTTTGGTCCTTTGGACCACTTCGGGTCCGAGCATCTTCCGCTCTCCTACTTCATCCCAGTATAAGGGAGATCGACACCTTCTTCCGTACAGGGCCTCATAAGGCGGCATTCCGATGCTAGCATGAAAGCTATTGTTATAAGAAAACTCGATCAACGGCAAGTGATCATCCCAACTTCCTTTAAAGTCTATTGCACAGACTCTCAACATATCCTCTAGTGTCTGGATGGTCCTTTCACTCTGCCCATCCGTCTGGGGATGGTAAGCGGTACTCATATTTAACTTGGTCCCCGCACATTCTTGAAAGCTCCTCCAAAATCTGGAGTTGAACCTGGGGTCTCGGTCTGAGACAATGGACGCTGGGACTCCATGTCGCGTCACTATTTCCTTAAGGTAAATGTCCACCAGTCTATCGACTGTGTATCTCTCATTGATAGGAATGAAATGAGCTGACTTTGTCAGTCGGTCTATAATCACCCATATGGCATCATGGTTGGCTTTCGTCCTTGGTAAACCGACAACAAAATCCATGGCTATCTGTTCCCATTTCCATTCGGGAATCTCCAGGGGTCGTAAAAGTCCACTGGGTCTCTGGTGCTCTGCCTTTACTCTTTGGCAAGTCAAACATTTGCTTACCCATTCTGCTACGTCCCTCTTCATGTTGGGCCACCAGTAATACTCCTTCAAATCCCTATACATCTTGGTGCTTCCCGGGTGAATGGAATACCTTGAACTATGGCTTTCATCCAAAATCTCGTCTTTAAGCTCTTGAACGTTCGGAACCCAAATCCAGGAGTACCTCATTATCCCTTTATCTCTCTCAGTATGGATCTCTTCTCCAGTCATTGACTCTCTGCCTTCATTCATTACTTTCTCTTGGCACAATCTATCTTTTCCAATAACTCTGGCTGCATCGAGAT
The DNA here is from genome assembly GCF_009905375.1 of Apium graveolens. Lineage (NCBI taxonomy): Eukaryota > Viridiplantae > Streptophyta > Magnoliopsida > Apiales > Apiaceae > Apium > Apium graveolens. Next base: position 143,343,259 of record NC_133648.1, on the reverse strand, counting down.
CTCAAAGCTTTTCAGTTCCGGTTCCGGTTACCTTTTACTTCTATTTCCATTTCTCGAAATCCTTTATCAATTCTTCCGAAGTCGTTATCATTCTGAGTCTTTCCTTTCTACTAAGGGCATCAGCCACCACATTGGCTTTCCCCGGATGATAGAGAATCTCACAATCATAGTCCTTGATTAGCTCTAACCATCTCCTCTGGCGCATGTTGAGCTCTTTCTGCGTAAATATGTACTTGAGGCTCTTATGGTCTGTGAAAATCTCGCACTTCTCTCCATACAAGTAGTGCCTCCAAATTTTTAAGGCAAAAACTATTGCCGCGAGCTCAAGGTCATGAGTAGGATATCTAATCTCGTATTCCTTCAGTTGTCTCGACGCATACGCAATCACTTACCGTGCTGCATAAGCACACACCCTAATCCTTTGTGCGACGCGTCACTATATATCACAAAATCTCCTTTTCCGTCTGGCAATGCCAACACCGGGGCCGTTACCAACCTTTTCTTTAATTCCTGAAAACTGTTCTCGCATTTTCCCCATTCAAACTTCTCTGTCTTACGAGTAAGTCGTGTCAAAGGGGCTGCGATCTTCGCAAAGTCCTGTACAAATCTACGATAGTAGCCGGCCAATCCTATGAAACTCCTTACCTCTGTGGGTGTGGTTGGCCTTTCCCAATTTGAGACCGCCTCTATCTTGGAGGGGTCGACCAATACTCCTTCTTTATTGATCACATGTCCTAAAAACTGTACTTCATTCCGCCAGAATTCACACTTCGAGAATTTGGCATATAACTGTTCCTCTCTGAGTATTCCTAGAGCTATCCTCAAATGCTCTGCATGTTCTGCCTCAGTCCTTGAGTAGATTAAAATATCATCGATAAAAACTATCACACACTTGTCCAAGTACTTCTTAAATACTCTGTTCATTAAATCCATGAAAGCCGCTGGGGCGTTGGTTAATCCAAAGGACATTACCAAGAACTCATAGTGCCCATACCTGGTACGGAACGCTATCTTGGGAATATCTTCGGGTTTAATCTTTAGTTGGTGATATCCAGTTCTCAGGTCAATCTTGGAAAAATATACAGCTCCTTTAGCTGGTCGAACAGATCGTCTATTCTAGGTAACGGGTACCTGTTCTTTATGGTTAGCTTGTTCAACTCTCGATAGTCGATACACAACCTCATGCTCCCATCTTTCTTCTTAACAAATAACACTGGTGCTCCCCACGGAGACACACTGGGTCTTATCATACCCTTATCCAAGATTTCCTGTAATTGGGTAGCTAATTCCTTCATTCTAATGGGGCTAACCGGTAAGGTGCTTTTGAAACTGGCGCCGTCCCTGGGGCCAACTCAATAGAAAATTCAATCACTCTATCGGGTGATAATCCCGGAAGGTCTTGTGGGAATACATCTTCAAATTCGTTGACTACCGGAATATCTTGTAAGTTGGGCACCTCCTTCTCCGTGTCCACCATATAGGCTAGGTAAGCCTCATTTCCTTTTCGTAGCATCCTTTTGGCCTGGGCCATAGTCAAAAAATTTTGCGTCTGCCTATTTCCTCTAAATATGACTTATCTCTTTCCTGGGATATTCAACTTAACTTTCTTCCCCTAACAGTCTATCTGAGCATCATTGCTAGATAGCTAGTCCATTCCCAAAATTACATCAAACTCCCCTAATTTAAAAGGAATCAGATCAACACTAAAAGATTGTTCCCCTATGCCTAACTCACAGGCGGGGTGAATCTGGTTAACAGGAATAACTTCATGATTGGCTATTTCTACTTGTAGGGTTCTATTAAGGGTTCAGCCTTAAATCTTAATTTATGCGCAAGGTCCTTTGATATAAAAGATTTAGTTGCTCCCGAATCAAATTAAACGTTTGCACTGACTGAATTTAGAGAAAGGGTACCTGCTATCACATCTGAGTCTTTCATAGCATCCTGGACTGTCATGTTGAAAGTCCTCGCAATAGGTGGCTTATTGGAGGCAGCCCTGCTGGCTCCTGAAGCTGCTGGTTTGTTCATTGGGCATTCCCTCTTCCAATGACCCGGGCGTCCACACTGATGACAAGTGGTGGTTGGAATGACAGCAGGGGTTGATGAAGGGCACTTAGTTGAATAGTGACCCTCTCGACCGCACTTAAAGCAGGTTACTGGCTTTCCTTTACACTCCCCAGTATGCATCCTTCCACAAGTGTTAAAGGCTGGCAATGGGGGTCGAGACTGGTTGGAATAGGACATTCTTGACTTCTGGCCGCTCTGGCTCACATTCACGCTCATTGGCCGCTTAAACCCAGTGTTCCTTCCCGGTAGGGACACTGCTCCTCGATTAAATCTTGTTGGGAAGCTCCTTCCTGCGGAACCTCCACCCATGCTCATACTTTTCCTCTTTATTCCTTCTTCTCTCTTTCCTTCTGCATCTGTTCACTTCCGGCTTCTACAATTGTTGCCTTTTGCACCAGAGTGGCATAATCAGTAAGCTCAAGGATTGCCACCCTATTCTGAATCCACGGTTTCAGTCCCTGCTGAAACCTCCTAGCTTTCTTTTCCTCGGTGCTCACAAACTCCGGCACGAACCTTGATAACTCAGTAAATTTTGCTTCGTACTCTGCTACAGATAAGTTATTCTGCTTTAGCTCCAAGAACTTGAGCTCCATCTGGTTCTTCATAAACCTCGGGAAATACTTTCCCAAAAAACAATGGACTGAACCTCTCCCAGGTTATGATAACATCTGTCTCCATGTTTTTCTTGGCCTCCCACTAGTAGTTGGCCTCTCCTTTCAGAAGGTAGGTAGCAAATACTGTCTTCTGTGCCTCATCGGTACTCAGAATCTCAAAGGATTTCTCCATTTCCTTTAACCATGCCCTTGCCTCAACTGGGTCGGCTAATCCGTGGAACTCAGGGGGCTTAAGGGACTTGAAAGCCCTGAAAGAGTTTGCCACAACATTGTATTTCCTTGAGGGGGTGGGTTGGGTTGACGTTCCAAGTTCTGCCTTAGTAGTTGCATGAACTGGCCCATGGGATCCATGTCTGGGTTTGGTACTGGTTGCTCAACCTCAGTTTCTCCTTCTTCAGCCTCTATCTCAAATCCCTCAACATCATATGTTTCCTCCTCCTCTTCATACAGGGAGTCATCCCGTTCAACATAATCCTCATCTTCCTCTTCACTGTGTTCCTGGTTCCTATAGTCCTGGTTATGGCTTCCCTGGTCCTCAGATCCAGGGTTCGCCCTAGTTCCAATCTTTCTTGGCGGCATGATACTGATAAATATTTGGGAAATTCAATGTTAGGTCACAATCATACACAACATTGTGCCCTTGCACAGTTCTATAATGGGGAGAATGTATCTCGCAATTCTATTATATTATGACAGTTCTAATAAGAAGTGCAGTAATAATAATGATAAAAACAGTGATCTCGTCACTAAGGAACTGAACTGAAAGGAAAAATATATACATAATGCGAGAAATACATAGTTTGATCTAGTCAAAAGTGTAACAGTGCTACAGCCATCTGCCCCAAAAGTGATACACAAGAGTCTATCTGTCTAGTCAGAAAAAGGGATGCTATATACAAGTCAACTATCCCAGAAAATTGGCTCTTACTAAGGCCTCGATTAACTAGACAACTAGACTATCCCATCGTCAGTCCTGAATCACACACCGGAGCGGGTCAGCTCCCATACCCTTTCCAGCGCACGACGGAAGATATAGTCGGCCTGCCGCCTGGAGATCCTACCATGCATGTCCCCCTGGAGTGATCTGAGTCTCGCTCGGGACGTGAGCTATATCCCCGTCAGCTCCCTCCTCAAGGATCGGGGTATAGTAGCCCTAGTCTCATAAGCTCGGGCATGCCTACCCGCCCTCTCCGCATCCAACTCCCTCCTGACCTCATCCAGCCGGGCCTCAGCAACAGCCACTCGGGTCCTCAGTACATCCTGAACATAGCCTTGGGCTAACAAAAACTGCCTATGGGCAGGGTCGAGAGGTGGTGAATCCGGAGCCGCTGGGGGTGCCTCCTCGGTCTGCCTAGGCTCGGGAGTATGGGTCTCTGAGCTGTCATCATAGGGGATCCAAGATAGTGGTGGAGGGGTAGGAGCTCTGACCACCGGGAGTGAGGGTAAAGGGGGTACCAGTATACTCCACTATAGCTCCGACATGCTCCTCAGCTACTGGGACCTCATCCGGGTCCTCCTCATCTGAAATAGCAACAACCTCTGTCTCTGACTCCTCTGAGGGGTCCTCCTCATCCTCCTCCATCTCAGGCTCCTCTTGATCCTCGGCATCTAGCAGTGCCTCATCATGCTCACGCTCGAACATCTCAGGGTCCTCTATCTCATGTTCCTACACATTAAACGAGCTAAGTTACTATCATGATACTTATAAGGATTCCCGTAAGGGTTTTAACTGTCAGCGCTACTTTACGTAGTCCGGCCATGAACATGGCAAGAGTTCTTATTATCTTTGTGAGTTTATTAGTATATCGTCGCATCATCTCTGAGGTTATAACGCTTAGCTCTGATACCATTTTTGTAACACCCCCAGATCCGGGGTCGGGGATCCGGGTCGTCACGGTCTTTCTTTCCACAATATCACTTAACTGAATTAATAATAAATAACCTCATGCTGTGACCCCACACTAACACACACCACAACCCGTTATAGTCTCAGAGATGAAATTGAAATAAGTACAAGTCTTTGAATCCATAATTTAAAAGTTATTACAATCCAAAATGATTACTTGATAAGTTTACAATTAATTTCCATTATCTGCCACAAGTTATAATTATACATAATTGATTCCCAAAAGTAGAAGGTCTGATCTACCGATAGATCTACCTCTGCAGCTATAGCAGCTATGATCTCAACGGGAAGGCGCGGGGCGCTTCCCACGCTCTTGCGCTGGGTCTGCTTGAGTCTGGCCATCTTTCCTAACTGTTGTTGTGTGATGAAGAAATAAAGCAAGAGTGAGCATTACAGCTCGCAAGATAATATATAGTGTAAATGATAATGCAAGTATCTAAATGGATAACTTACTAAAATCCTTTATCAAGTGTAAGATAATTACTTACTGGATATAAGCAAAAACAAGGGATGAAGTTACCAAATACTTCACTATACTTATATCATTTATAAAGCTACTTGAACTACCACTGTTCAAAGTATAATGAGCTTTTAACAGTTCATCACATAGATGAGACTACCAGACAAGATTTGAATAGATTAATCTTTGAAATATTATTGAATGAAATGAAGTTATGAGATACTTCATTAAGTCCCGATATATATATCCACATATATATCTCTTTATACATTTCCTGAAAACCTCTGTCATGTAAAGTATGAACATAGTTCGTAACATCCAATGAATTTTTGGAAAGGAAAAGAATTGTGGCATAAACCCGATATCTTGCTGATCAGGAAAAGATACCAATAAGTACATTTTCTACTAGTAGATGGACGAATTCCCCACTGGTCATCACCCTGGTCGCAATAGTACCTTATGCTGGACTGCCACTCAGCCACTTACGCATTTGATGGACTCCCACTGAGCCACTTACACTTTCATGGACGCTCACTGAGCCCATGTTTCTTATGCCGACTCGATAGATGGACTTACTTCCCGAACGTTGGGTAAGTAATCAATTTATTTACCAAAACAGCAACCTTGTTGCGAATATAAATACACCACAGAGTCGGATCCCTCCGGTTTTGAGTGAGTATTTAAATCCCCTTTTAAATGGAAGATCTTAAATATAAAAATGAGTTTTGGGATCCGCTCTAACTTTTAAAATCAATTTGAAGACTCGAAAACACTTTAAAGAGTGTTTGGAGTAATGCTGATTTAATAAAGTAAATCAGTCCCGATATATTAGAAAATATCTGAATATTATCATTTAAGTAATATTTCCATAAGGATAATCCTTATAAAATAATTGAAGTAAAAGTTTTAAAACTCATACTTGAAATGAATAATAAATAACCAAAGATATACTTATGCGAAAGTACGATCTTTATTTGAATAATCGAAAATATGTTTGATTATCGAAACATTATTCTTTAATAAAATAAAGAATATTATTTAGTAAATAATCGGAGTCATAGGTCCTCAAATGAATATTCAAATAATATTGATTAAATAATATAAACTGAGTCATAAGTCCTCGAATGAATATTCAAGTAATATTCATTAAATAAAATAAAGTTATCGAATAAAACTTATTCGATTAATAGTTTTGAAAACTATATCAATATATATATATATATAAATATTTATATATAATATACTCGGGAAAATCGACTCCCGATTTTAGAAAAGGTTCACCTTTGGGTCCCCTACACTCAGGGTATACGCAACTACTGCTTATCTCTAGCATAGGTATTATGCAACTAATAAGCATTTGAATCAACAGATATATATCAAGATTACGAAATAGACATGCATATAAACCATATCACATGCTCCAATATATCGCAAGAATTTGCTAATTAACCATCATGCATCTATCACAAGATAATGCATATACATATGTATACATCACAACAACAGTATAACGGGTAGAAAACTTGCCTGAGCAACTGGGGGTGACAAATGGCTTGGGACGAGTCTGGTAACCTATAAACAACATATAAGTTGGAATTAAACCAAAGTCGCTTATGAATCTATACTTTAACCAATTAGACTCTAACACTCTCTTTGCGCTCAACGATTCCCTTAAATCGCTCGAGTACCCCCGACTCCACCATTTTTAATAAATTAACCATTAAGGGTTTTAAGGCGATTCTTTCGCGAGTGCCTTAGCAACTGCCTAATACACTTTACATAAATGATTCATATTCCAATTAGTCCTTTAAGATCTTTAACCTATGTTTTAAAGTAAGGCGAGGGGTAATGGTTCGTTCGCGAAACGCTGTTACTTAAAATGGTCGTTTCTCCTAAACTGTACATCGGATTCAAACGAACCACATATCAAAACGGAGCTCGTAACATTAACTATCTAATCATGGAAATGGTCAAAATCTAGCAAGGAGTTCTCGGGTCCTAATGCTAAGAGCAAAAACAGTCTAAAGTAAATCGAACATTACGACGGCTATGTTTACGCGATTACCAATTTTATTCTACTCCAAACCAACCCACAATCAACTCAAAATCAACATCCCAACCAAACTCCATCCATACTTCACCATAACAGCCCCAACAACTCAAAATTATCAATTTATACTATTCTCAAACATGAATTTAAACTATACTTAAGTTCATTAATCAATACTCCAAGAATTACAACTCCAAAACATCACAAAGCCAACTAACCTCTACATACACAACAATCAAGCTTCTCATGAACTATAACAACAAAACTAAACCTAATACTCAAGTAAAGTTAGGGTTTGGAGGGGTTATACCTTCCTTGGAGAGTGGAGAATCAAGTAATTAGCTTGGAATCACCCTTAAAAGTCCTTATCCAAGCTTAATCTTGCTAATTAACAAAGCTTGGAACTAGGATTTTGAATTTTCTTTCTTTGAAAAAGAAAAGAAGCTGAGAGCTTTTGATGAAGAAGGTGAAATAGCTTTGTGTTTTTGGTGAAAATGAATTGTTGGTTGACTTGGTGGATTTGTTTTGTTTTGATTAATTACCTTTTTAACCATGAAAAATTGTGTGGTTATTAATCAACCACACCTCATTCCCTTATGTCATGCTTAGGTCATCATATGATGTCACTCTCCTACACTTGTCCTCTTCTTGTTGGTTTGATGACATCATCATCCCTAACCTCCTTGATTAACTCTTAATTGCTTGCCTAATGATCGCTGATCTGTTATACGGCTCGCTTAACTTTCGTTCTCGTTTATCGTTTGAGGGATCATACCCGGGATCTTATTACTTGGGTTCCCTTAACCTTTCTCAATACATTATATTCCTTTTATGATCCTCTCTTAAAATCCTTGAATTTAAATCATTTTTATCCTGTTACCTTATACTCAATTCTTTCGGTATCTGGTGGATTTTCGGGAAAATCAAAGTGTTCGGATTTGGATTCTGACTATCTTTACATACACTTATTTAACATATAGAGTACTAATACGATCTCAGAATAACAATAAAAGAACCCCTACATAGTGTGGCATGAAAAGTTTTTTTATTCAGCAATATCAGCAAAAACACTATTCATAAGGGTTACAAAAAAGTTCAAAATTTTGGGGTAATTACAAGTAGGGCCTTAGATGCACTCTTCTCCCTATGTATGGGATGATTAGAGTCTTTGGGAGTGCATCTTTAGCTCTAACACTCCTCAGCTCTTCAATCTTCTTCAATACTAGTCTTCTTGCAGTTACATTGAACCCAAAGTTTTTCTTGAAGGATGAATAGACTTTGATCAGCACAGCTTGGCTTTCTTGAAGAATCCTGTGAAGTGGCCACTGAATCTCCCTTCCTCCTTTGTACTTGAACACCAACCTTTCTGGTAGGTTTCTGTATGCATCAATTGCCCTTACTTCATCCAGTTCATCCAGGTAAAGGTTTAGATCTGAAAATTCTTTGATGTCACACAAGTACAAGTAGTCTCCCCTGTTGACCTTGGGTTGTGCTTTAACTACTGACTTGGATTTGAGAGGTGACAGCTTCACATTCTTGACTGCCCTTGACTTTGTCCTTTTTGGCTTGCTAAGGATTGGTAAGTTGAAGTCAGGAATTGGTATGTTATCCCACTCTATTGGCTCATCCTTTGGCACAATAGGTTCACCATGTATGTTCCTGTAGGGATCCACCACCCTTATGTCTTCAAATACCACAGAGGACTTTGAAGCTTGAGTTGTAGCTTTAGTGGATTCCTTAGGAAATTGATCTTCCAATTCCTTGTCAACAACATCCAGTTTCCTTTTTGTTCTTCTAGCCAATTCTTTCTTTCTTGGGGATTTCTTCTGTTTTTTCAATCTTCTTCTTTGATTCAGCAGCTTCAGATGGTTGGGAGGGAATTTGTTGAGAAGAATTCACAGCCTGTAGCTTGGCAAGATAACAATCTGTTCTTTCTTTTGTTTAGACTTCTTTGCATCTAGTGCAGCTTGCCTCTTTTCCTCCTTTAATCTGGCTTTTTCTTCTTTCTTTGCTTGAGCAAATTGTGGATGTCCAGCTACCACAAAAATTTCCTTTCCATTTCTGAATATCTTAGCAATTCTCCTTTTTGAAGCTGAATTAGCTGGATCTTTATAGAAGATAATTGTAATAACCCCAATTTTTGGAGATTTTTGAAACCCGGATGAATAGTAACTTTTGCTGACAATGCTGATTAAGAAAAATTATCAGACCACGATATATAGGAGTACTGTTATGGAAATTCTAAGATCGTATTAGTATTCCATAAAGAAAATAAGTGTATGTAAAAGCTGTCGGATTTTGAAAACGAGCACTTTTATTTTTCCCCGAGATTTCCACCAGACATTAAGGGATTTAAGGAATTAATATTAAGATGAAGGATTTTAAATTCAAGGATTATAAAGGAGAATTAATTTAGGTATTAAAAATACCAAGAAGATTTTATCAATAAAACCATTAAGATATTTAACCAAACGATCAACGAGATTGAGTGATAACCGGACAGAGAAATGAATAACGACTCTTGTAAATACCTTTGCAAAAGGCAAGGCAAGTGGATGGTTGATCAAACAAGAAACCAAGTGATAGTTAGGAAGGAATGGCTAGTTAATTATATAGTTAACTAGGGATGATCTCATCTCACTACAAATCACCAACACATGGCAAATGGTGAGATCATCTTCCACTAACTCCTTTGTTTATTATTAACCTAGCAAAATATCAAGACAACCCATCATTATCCACCACATTATTCCACCAACACAAGAAAGCAAAAGCATTTCCTCCCCCATTTCCATTGCTCTCGGCCAAAACAGAACCAGCACACTAAAACTGCTGTATCTCCTTCATTTCTCACTAAAATATTGTGTTCTATAGCTCGTTGGAAAGGTATTGACATGGACTACAACTCTTATTCACAAGTCTCGTCCAAATAATCATGGTAAGACTCTCATTTTTATAGTTCTTTAAATCGGACTTTAGAAACTTCAAAGCCTAACTTTGTGTTCTTGATTTCTTTGGAAAGATCAAGCTTGTAGGAGGCTCCCTAAGGCTTCCTAGCAACTTAACACCTCCCAAGGAAGGTATAAACTTCAAACCCTAGCCTTTACTTTATTTATTAGTAAGTTTAATGGTTGGTTTTGTGAAATGAGAAGCATGGATTGTGATTATTAGTAGTTTGGTTTGATTTGGAAGTGTTTTGGTAATTGAAGCTTGATTATAGTTCGTAGGTCTTGATTGTGGTTGTTTGAGTTGAAAACCTTGGAGATTATGGACTGATGTAGTATGGTTTAGGTGAAGTTTTGTTGTATTGATGGTTATGAGTTGGTTGGTGATTAATTGGAGTAGTTTAAACATTGGTAATCGCGTAAACATAGCCGTCGTAATGTCCGATTTACTTTAGACTGCTTTTGTTCATAACATTTGGACCCGAGAACTCCCTGCTAGATTATGACCATTGCCATGTTTCGATAGTTCATGTTACGAGCTTCGTTTTGATATGTAGTTCGTTTGATTCCGATGTACGGTTTAGGAGAAACGACCGGTTTAAGTAACGGCGTTTCGCGAACGAAACTTTTCCCCTCGCCTTACTTTGAAACATAGGTTAAAGACCAAAAAGGGTTAATTAGTGTATGAAACAATTATGGTAAGAATGATAGGCAGTTTGTAAGACACTCGCGAAGGAATCGCCTTAAAACTTATAATGGTTAAATTATAAAAAATGGTGGAGCCGAGGGTACTCGAGTGACGTAAGAGAATCAGTAAGCGCAAAACGAGCGTTAGAGTCTGAGTTGGTTAGAGTATAGATTTACAATTGACTTTGGTTTAATTCCAACTTACTTGTTGTTTATAGGTTACCAGACTCGTCCCGAGCCATTCGTAACCCCCAGTCGCTCAGGTAAGTTTTCTATCCGTTATAACTGTTGTTGTGATGTATTTGTATATATGCATGATCTTGCGTTAAATGGATATTTGTTATAGCAAATTCTTGCGATATATTGTATCATGTTATATGGTATATATGCATGCCTGTTTCGTATTCTTGCTATATATATCTGTTGATTCAGTTGATAATACCTATGCTAGAGGATAGCGGTAACTTGCATACACCCTTAGTATAGGGACCCAAAAGGTGGAAATATTTTCTAAATCGGAAGTCGAGGATCCCGAGAAGATTTTGTATATATGTATATAAATATATATATATATACTTATATATATATATATGGTTATAGTTTTCAAAACTATTAATCGAATAAGGTTTATTCGATAACTTTATTTTATTTAATGAATATTATTATGAATATTCATTCGAGGGCTTATGACTTCTTTATTTTATTAAATGAATATTATTTGAATATTCATTCGAGGGCTTATGACTCTTTATATTATTTATTGAATATTATTTCGAATATTATTCGAGGGCTTATGACTCTTTTATATTATTATTGGATATTACTTGGATATTCATTTGAGGATGTATGACTCCTTTATTTTATGAATATTATTTATAGTATTCATTCGAGGTATTATGACTCCGCTTATTACTTAATAATATTCTTTATTGTATTAAAGAATAAGGTGTCGATAATCAAACTTATTTTTGATTATTCAAATAAAGATATTACTTTCGTATAAGTATATCTTTGATTATTTGCTATTCATTCGAGTATAAGTTTTCCAACTTCTACCTCCATTATTCTTTATGGGAATATTATTTAAATAATAATATTCAGATATTTCTTTCATATTGGGACTGATTTATTTCATAAATCAGCATTACTCCAAACATTCTTAAAAATGTTTTCGAGTCATCAAAATGAATTTAAAAAGGGTAGAGCGGATCCCAAAACTTGTTCTCAAATTCAAGAAGGGGACTTGAATACTCGCTCAAAAATCTAAGGGATCCGGCTCTATGGTGTATTTTATATTCGCAACAAGGTTGCAGTTTTGGTAAATGAATTGATTACTTACCCAAAATTCGGGAAGTAAGTCCATCTATTGAGTCGGCATAAGCAACATGGGCTCAGTGGGCGTCCATGATAGTGTAAGTGGCTCAGTAGGAGTCCATCAAATGCATAAAAGGCTGACTGGCAGTCCAGCATAAGGTCCTATTGCGACCAGGGTGATGACCAGTGGGGAATTCGTCCATCTACTAGTAGAAAAGGTTACTTATTGGTATCTTTGCCTGATCAGCAAGATATCAGGTTTATGCCAAGGTTTTCTCCTTTCCAAATTCATTGGATATTACAACTCTATTTATAATTTTCATAACAGAGGTTTTCAAGGAGTGTATGAAATGTATATATATAGGTGTATATATATATCGGGATTTAATGAAGTATCTCGTAACTTCATTATTTATAATGATATTCAAAGATTGAATCTATTCAAATCTTGTCTTGTAGTCTTATCTATATGATGAACTTTTGAACTGATTATAACTTGAACGGTGGTAGTTCAAGTAATATTTGGAAAAGATATAAGTATATTGGGGTATCTTGTAACTTCATATTTTCAACTTATATCTAGTTAATGATTATCTTATGCATATCAAAGATTTTCAGAAAAACGTTGAGACAAGGGTAGATATATGAGATCACCTTGCAACGATATTTTTATACAGTTATAAACTGGAACTCTGTGTATATTATGCATGGAAGAGGACTTCCAAGATTTTGAAAATTATATATGTATATATACTGAATATTTTGCGACTTCATCGCATTAAGATATCAAACTTGGTTCATTTCTTTTGACCAAGACTTTCATGAGTACTATAAGAAGGCTCATATATTGTTAATCATTATACATATTATTTTGGTGGGCTTGCTGCTCACCCTTGCTTTCTTCTTTCATCACACAACAACAGATAGAAAAGATGAACGGGACCAAGCTCCCGATTCGCAAGCGGTTAGAAAACGTTATGCAGTCTTCTGAAAGCGTTGATGCCGCCGTAGCTGAGGTAGGAGCTACCAATAGGCTAGGTTTTCAACTATTGATGAACCAGACTTATGTATAATATGAATTGTAATAATGGCAAGGAATATGTAAATTTATTCAGAACCTTTTTAAGGTGTAACGGTTTATAATTGTGGAATATAAGGACTTGTGTTATTTTTGAGTGTTCATCTCTGAGACTATAACGTGCGGTGTGTGTGTTTATTGTGGGGTCACAGTACAGAGTAGTTGATTATTTATTAAGATTGGGTGTTATTAAGGGAAATGGAACTCGTGACAACCCGGATCCCCGACCCCGGATTTGGGGGTGTTACAGAAGTGGTATCAGAGCTAAGCGTTATAAACCTTAGAGATGATGGGACGTTAAGATAATAAGTTCACTAAGATAATATTAACTCTTGCCAAGTTCATAGTCGGGCTACCAAACGTAGCACTGACAGTTAAAACCCTTATGGGAACCCTTATAAATATCGTGATAGAAGCGTAGTTCGTTATCGTAGATGGTAGCGGGACTCCGAACCCTGAGGTTGAGGAGCAACAACGCAATGATGTTTATTACTAATTGGAGATTGGATTGTGGATCCGATAGAGTGTCCTAATGCAGGACCGGATGATGTTGATATTGAGGATGTAGCGGTTGAGGATGTTGTCCTAGAAGGGATAGTTGCTGAGGAGGATCCCATGGAGGATCCTGACAAGAATTAATAAAGGACCACTGATGAATTGATGACCATGGTTAGGTCGACTACCAGAGGTAGGATTGGTCGGTCACTATCGGAGGTTCGTTCAAGTTTATAAAGATAGTAGCCCCTTTAACGCGGCTTACTCATAAGACTGAGAAGTTCGAATAGACAGAGAAATGCGAGAACAGCTTTTAAGAACTGAAGCAAAGGTTGGTGACGGCCCCTATGTTGGCGTTGCCGGAGGGAAAAAGGAGATTTTGTGATTTGTAAGTGACGCTTCGCATAAGGAATTAGGGTGCTTCTTATATAGCACATCAAGATAATCGCGTCTGCGTCAAGATAATTAAGGGAATTTAAAATTCGATATCCCCACCCATGAGCTTGGGCTCGTGGCAATAGTTTTGCCCTAAAGATTTGAGGCACTACTTGTATGGAGAGAAGTGTGAGATTCACAAACCATAGGAGCTCTAGTACATTTTTACGTAGAAAGAGCTCAACATACGCCCGAGGAGGCGGTTAGAGCTAATCAAGAATTATGATTGGGATGTTCTGTATCATTCGGGGAAAGCCAATGTGGTGGCTGATGCCCTTAGTAAAAAGGAGAGACTCAAGATGATAATGTCTTTGGGAGAATTGATAAGAGATTTTGAGAAAATGGAAATAGTAGTGAAGGTAACCGGAGCCGGTACCGAAAAGTTGTTTGAGATTGCAATAGAGACTGAATTATTGGAAAAGAGCATATTGTGCCAGAAAAAAGTGATGAATGAAGGCAGAGAGCCAACAAATAGATATGAGATTAATACCGAGAAAGATGATAAGGGAATAATGAGGTATTCCTATAGAATTTGGGTTCCAAATGTTTAAGAGCTTAAAGATGAGATCCTAGATGAAAGTCATAGTTCAAGGAATAAGATTTAGGGCAAACCCTGAATGTGATAGTCAGGGAGGATGCCATCAAGATAGAAGGAACCCATAACATAATGAAGTGGAAAATGAGGATTTTAACGTATAAGATAACCCCAAGTATGGGAGAAGGATGAAACATTTCATACTGAGAAAATAGAAGTCGAGCAAGATAAGGAGACCCGAGACGGTACTCCTATATGGAAATTCACGAACCTGTCTAAATAGAACTTATACTTTTATTCCCAACCACCACCTTAAGGAAACAATGCGGTAGGAAATCCTTTCATGACCTTTAAGTCGCTAAGCTCTCAGAGTTCCAAGGAACAGTTTGAACTAGTCGAGGCAAGAGCCTGGCTAAAGGAAATATAGGAATTATTTGAGATTCTAAATGATTGACGAAGCACAAAAGACTGTTTTTGTCACTTACCCCGTAAGAGAGAGGCCACCCGTTGGTGAAAGGCCAAGAAAGGCATGGAGCCAGAGGTTATAATAAACTGATTAAAGTTCAGACAATTGTTTTCGGGAAAGTACTTCCCAAGGTTATGGAGGTAGTGTAAAAGCTTTAGAGCCAGAACAAAAGCGGACGAGTATGATGAATTATGAATCTAAGTTGTAAAAGTTGTCAAGATTCGTTCTGAGGACATGAATCCAGAATGACGGGATGTTTGAAATCAACGCTTATGTTGTGTTGGTTCATGTAATGGTTGTAATGGAAAAGAAAATAAAAGACTGAAAAGGGAAGGAGTATAAGGGATATAAAGGAAATAGAGTTGAGAAGTGATAAGGGAGTTAGGTATGGGAAACCCTAAGAAACCCTTGCAATAAATATAGAGAAGTGTGTCATCATCAGCGCGATGGTGACTGATCATGAGATAAATTCAAGGTTTGAAGGCGTAAGCGATATGTAAAGTTAATTCCCTTGAAGTTGACAGTATTCAATGAAAATTTGAGATAGATCGATTGATTAATAAGGAAACACGGATGGACTGAGGAGACAAGAAAGTAAGAAATTAGGAAAATTGGTTGAAGGAAGTGACCTTCAAGAATGTGAAGTGTAAGACCGGGGGCATGATACCCAGAAAGGAAGACGCCAGGTATGAAAGATATCCCAACATTGAGATGACTGTTGAGATAAATAAAAGAGGTAAATGAGTAGTTAGAACTAAAAGGTTCACATTGAACACGAAAAACATCTTCTAGAACATCCCTGTTATCATTACTGAATCAGGCAAGAAAAGCGGATAACAGTTCTTATCTTTTGGAGGCCATATTGATTGACCTCATTTTGAATACAGATATTATTGTGAAATTAGGCATATACTATCGAGGTGGGAATGATTGAATAAGATACCCTTATCAGGGATATATGACTTCATTTATCCATGGAAGGATGCATGTACCTTTTAAAGGTGGAATTAAGGATAGAACATCGGTAACTTAAAATGAATCCTCGGGGAATGCATAAAGGTTGGAATTTCACCCTTAATAGGGATAGTGTGAGTTTTGACAGTATGAATTGGAAAGGATTAAGGTAATAACAACCTTTAAGAATCAGTGGAGAAATTTTTCAGAAGTATATAGACAATGATTCTGGTATTAATAAATGGTATCTTAATATGCCCTGTATCTAGGGAATACAGGAGGAACGATTCAAGGATAACCTTAGAGGTTTTACAAGGAGAAAGGTAATATTCAAAATTCTCAAAAATAGAAATGTTGATAAAGGAAATATGACGTAATTATAATGATGCCAAGTGGGGCACGTGTTAAACCACGAGAAGGTATGGATCGAACCAGTAATGGTCAAAGTTGTTCAGGGCAATTAGGACTTAAGATAAAAAGATGTTCTAATTATGATTGAGAGTCAGTCGTGACAGTGATTAACCTCTAAAGACTGAGGCAATAACTTATGGAAAAATGGTAATATTTTTTTTACTCATCAGATTTTAAGGAAAACATCTTCACATAAGCTGTGATTGAAATAAGGTAGAAAATTTATTTGGAGGTGGTTAAAATGACATTGACTGTAAGGAAATTTTACTATCAGGAAAGGCCAAAGAGGTGGCCGACACTTTAAAGGTAAGAGGATAATTATAGGCGCTTGTGCCAAAGGAATACAGTGATGATGGTTAAAGCTATGCAGGTTGTATTATGGTTTGGAAGATTGACATTCCTTCTGATGACTGTGCAATACCCAACCGTAATAGTAGTTGGTAAAGGTTTAATTCGTGTAATCGCCATGAGCGGGCTATCTACCTCAGAAGGTACTATCTTGAGAATAATCCAGGACAATATTTCAAAAAGGACTAGACGAACCTTTGAGTTAAGTCTTCTATAGAAGGCATATGATTAAGAATGGAATTAACCTGCTATCGTTGCTTTGATTGAAACTCTTCTGCAATTTTATCTGCTTCATGTCATGTATGTATGGCAGGATAAGGAGTGTTCTTCATGAATCATGAATGGTGATTATGTTACCTCCTTAGAAGGATTTGATACGACATGTATGGACTCCGTATGGTAAGATATTAAGATTTCATGGAAAGTGAATGACGACAGTAGGTCAGTGGTGGACCATAGTAATGCAGCAATGATTCTGCGAGTAATGAGCTGATTACAACCATGAGAGTTGTATTGGAATGGATATTGAGATTGAGTACCACTAATCGGGTCGTGGTAATGTATAAGTTATCATTGATAGACTAATTAAGTAGAGTATCTACCTATTGAATATTTATTCCTTCTTATGAAAAGAGAGTCGTATTACTATATGAGGAAGGTTGCAGTGCAAGCATAGAATTCTAGTAACGATGATGTCTAGAATGAGATCCCAGATTCGATTTTCGATGTCGAGGGAGTTTCAAAGGTGATTGTGTATAAGCTCGAGGAAGAGCATGGGTCCATAGAATGATGGACGGAATGGCGGAAATATTTAGGCATGTGAAATGCGATGCTATAATACTTGATGTTGATATAAATATATATATATATATATATATGTTTTGTTCTCCTATGACAAACCTCTATAGTTCAGAGGTAGGTTCCAAGCCAGATATTTTGTGGCAGTATATTTTTTCATATATACAATTCTCTTCAATTCGTTCTTTTCTCTTCTTTTCATTTCATGTAAGCTGAGAAGAACAACCATTCCAGAAAGGGGAGGTATTGCCGAATGACTATCTATCTGTGTGATAGAAGCCTAGTAGGATACCATCTATTGTTTAATTGCTTGTCAAGTACTAAAGGCTGGCCACCTTCTGTACTAACAATGCGATATAACAAGTGCTCATGATCATAGTGATCTCTCAATAAATTCTTTTACTTCTATATGAAGGATCAAGCTTTCGAAAATAGAAACAGCTGAAAAAGGAGTAATAAAGTTGTGGTAGTATTCGAAATGGAAACACATTCGTGATACTAAGGTTGGCATGGTTATTAAAAGGTTATAGAACGCTAACGACCAAAAGTATAACCAGTATAATATTAGGAACGAAAGGTAGTAGTGATTACGAACTGGAAAAGAATGGGTATTGAGAAGCAAAAGCTCTAATGTTAAAAGCTATAATGAGAGTCTGTGCAATAGACTTGAAAGAATTTGGAATGATCACTTAACACGGATTGAGTTTTCTTACGATAATAGATCATATGTTAGTATTGAGATATCGCCTTATGAGATCCTTGAGGGAAGACAATGTCGATCTCCCTTATGTTAGGATGAAGTTGTAGAGCGCAAGATACTCGGACCCGCAGTAGTCCAAAGGATCAAGGATATAATAGATTTTAATCAGAGGACGGCTGGTAGTAGCCCAAGATGGGAACACGAAGTATGTTGATTTGACACGAAAGAACAAGGAATAGGAAGTGGGGGACCTAGTGTTGTTATAGGTATTCCCTTGGAAAGGAAGGATGAGGTTCAGAAAAAAAGGGAAGCTAAGTCCACGAATTGTTGGACCCTTGGATATATTAAGACATATTGGGAAGATAGCATATGAGCTAGCCCTACCCCCGAATATGTAGCAAGTTCATAACATGTTCCACGTATCAATGTTAAGAAAATGTAATTCGGATGCCAGATAAATAGGGGCATATGAGTGCATAGACATGCAACCAGACGTAACCTATATGGAGCAACCAGGAAGGGTTATAGATCGAAAAGGAACAAGTGCTTAGGAGAAGGGTTATCAAACTAGTCAGAGTTTGGTGGTAGAACCATAATGTGGAAAATTGACGAGAGAGTTAGAAGGCACAATGCTAGAAAAGCATCCCCAACTGTTTTCTATCTGATTCCGGGACGGAATACTTTTAAGGAGGGGAGACTGTAATAACCCCAATTTTTGGAGATTTTTGAAACCCGGATGAATAGTAACTTTTACTGACAATGCTGATTAAGAAAAATTATCAGACCACGATATATAGGAGTACTGTTATGGAAATTTTAAGATCGTATTAGTATTCCATAAAGAAAATAAGTGTATGTAAAAGCTGTCGGATTTTGAAAACGAGCACTTTTATTTTTCCCCGAGATTTCCACCAGACATTAAGGGATTTAAGGAATTAATATTAAGATGAAGGATTTTAAATTCAAGGATTATAAAGGAGAATTAATTTAGGTATTAAAAATACCAAGAAGATTTTATCAATAAAACCATTAAGGTATTTAACCAAACGATCAACGAGATTGAGTGATAACCGGACAAAGAAATGAATAACGACTCTTGTAAATACCTTTGCAAGTGGCAAGGCAAGTGGATGGTTGATCAAACAAGAAACCAAGTGATAGTTAGGAAGGAATGGCTAGTTAATTATATAGTTAACTAGGGATGATCTCATCTCACCACAAATCACCAACACATGGCAAATGGTGAGATCATCTTCCACTAACTCCTTTGTTTATTATTAACCTAGCAAAATATCAAGACAACCCATCATTATCCACCACATTATTCCACCAACACAAGAAAGCAAAAGCATTTCCTCCCCCATTTCCATTGCTCTCGGCCAAAACAGAACCAGCACACTAAAACTGCTGTATCTCCTTCATTTCTTACTCAAATATTGTGTTCTATAGCTCGTTGGAAAGGTATTGCGATGGCATACAACTCTTGTTCACAAGTCTCGTCCAAATAATCATGGTAAGACCCTCATTTTTACAGTTCTTTAAATCGGACTTTTAGAAACTTCAAAGCCTAACTTTGTGTTCTTGATTTCTTTGGAAAGATCAAGCTTGTAGGAGGCTCCCTAAGGCTTCCTAGCAACTTAACACCTCCCAAGGAAGGTATAAACTTCAAACCCTAGCCTTTAATTTATTTGTTAGTAAGTTTAATGGTTGGTTTTGTGAAATGAGAAGCATGGATTGTGATTATTAGTAGTTTGGTTTGATTTGGAAGTGTTTTGGTAATTGAAGCTTGATTATAATTCATAGGTCTTGATTATGGTTGTTTGAGTTGAAAACCTTGGAGATTAAGGACTGATGTGGTATGGTTTAGGTGAAGTTTTGTTTTATTGACGGTTATGAGTTGGTTGGTGGTTAATTGGAGTAGTTTAAATATTGGTAATCGCGTAAACATAGTCGTCGTAATGTCCGATTTACTTTAGACTGCTTTTGTTCATAACATTTGGACCCGAGAACTCCCTGCTAGATTATGACCATTACCATGTTTAGATAATTCATGTTACGAACTTCGTTTTGATATGTAGTTCGTTTGATTCCGATGTACGGTTTACGAGAAACGACCGTTTTAAGTAACGGCGTTTCGCGAACGAAACTTTTCCCCTCGCCTTACTTTGAAACATAGGTTAAAGACCAAAAAGGGTTAATTAGTGTATGAAACAATTATGGTAAGAGTGTTAGGCAGTTGGTAAGACACTCGCGAAGGAATCGCCTTAAAACTTGTAATGGTTAAATTATAAAAAATGGTGGTGCCGAGGGTACTCGAGTGACGTAAGAGAATCAGTAAGCGCAAAACGAGCGTTAGAGTCTGAGTTGGTTAGAGTATAGATTTACAAGTGACTTTGGTTTAATTCCAACTTACTTGTTGTTTATAGGTTACCAGACTCGTCCCGAGCCATTCGTAACCCCCAGTCGCTCAGGCAAGTTTTCTACCCGTTATAACTGTTGTTGTGATGTATTTGTGTATATGCATGATCTTGCGTTAAATGCATATTTGTTATAGCAAATTCTTGCGATATATTGTAGCATGTTATATGGTATATATGCATGCCTATTTCGTATTCTTGCTATATATATCTGTTGATTCAGTTGATAATACCTATGCTAGAGGATAGCGGTAACTTGCATATACCCTTAGTATAAGGACCCAAAAGGTGGAAATATTTTCTAAACCGGGAGTCGAGGATCCCGAGTAGATTTTGTATATATGTATATAAATATATATATATATATATATACTTATACATATATATATGGTTATAGTTTTCAAAACTATTAATCGAATAAGGTTTATTCGATAACTTTATTTTATTTAATGAATATTATTATGAATATTCATTCGAGGGCTTATGACTTCTTTATTTTATTAAATGAATATTATTTGAATATTCATTCGAGGGCTTATGACTCTTTATATTATTTATTGAATATTATTTCGAATATTATTCGAGGGCTTATGACTCTTTTATATTATTATTGGATATTACTTGGATATTCATTTGAGGATGTATGACTCCTTTATTTTATGAATATTATTTATAGTATTCATTCGAGGTATTATGACTCCGCTTATTACTTAATAATATTCTTTATTGTATTAAAGAATAAGGTGTCGATAATCAAACTTATTTTTGATTATTCAAATAAAGATATTACTTTCGTATAAGTATATCTTTGATTATTTGCTATTCATTCGAGTATAAGTTTTCCAACTTCTACCTCCATTATTCTTTATGGGAATATTATTTAAATAATAATATTCAGATATTTCTTTCATATTGGGACTGATTTATTTCATAAATCAACATTACTCCAAACATTCTTAAAAATGTTTTCGAGTCTTCAAAATGAATTTAAAAAGGGTAGAGCGGATCCCAAAACTTGTTTTCAAATTCAAGATCTTCCATTTTAAGGGGACTTGAATACTCGCTCAAAAATCTAAGGGATCCGGCTCTATGGTGTATTTTATATTCGCAATAAGGCTGCAGTTTTGGTAAATGAATTGATTACTTACCCAACGTTCGGGAAGTAAGTCCATCTATTGAGTCGGCATAAGCAACATGGGCTCAGTGGGCGTCCATGATAGTGTAAATGGCTCAGTGGGAGTCCATCAAATGCATAAGTGGCTGAGTGGCAGTCCAGCATAAGGTCCTATTGCGACCAGGGTGATGACCATTGGGGAATTCGACCATCTACTAGTAGAAAAGGTTACTTATTGGTATCTTTGCCTGATCAGCAAGATATCAGGTTTATGCCAAGGTTTTCTCCTTTCCAAATTCATTGGATATTGCAACTCTGTTTATAATTTTCATAACAGAGGTTTTCGAGGAGTGTATGAAATGTATATATATAGGTGTATATATATATCGGGATTTAATGAAGTATCTCGTAACTTCATTATTTATAATGATATTCAAAGATTGAATCTATTCAAATCTTGTCTTGTAGTCTCATCTATGTGATGAACTTTTGAACTGATTATAACTTGAACGGTGGTAGTTCAAGTAATATTTGGAAAAGATATAAGTATATTGGGGTATCTTGTAACTTCATATTTTCAACTTATATCTAGTTACTGATTATCTTATGCATATCAAAGATTTTCAGAAAAACGTTGAGACAAGGGTAGATATATGAGATCACCTTGCAACGATATTTTTATACAGTTATAAACTGGAACTCTGTGTATATTATGCATGGAAGAGGACTTCCAAGATTTTGAAAAGTATATATGTATATATACTGAATATTTTGCGACTTCATCGCATTAAGATATCAAACTTGGTTTATTTCTTTTGACCAAGACTTTCATGAGTACTATGAGAAGGCTCATATATTGTTAATCATTTTACATATTATTTTGGTGGGCTTGCTGCTCACCCTTGCTTTCTTCTTTCATCACACAACAACAGATAGAAAAGATGAATGGGACCAAGCTCCCGATTCGCAAGCGGTTAGAAAACATTATGCAGTCTTCTGAAAGCGTTGATGCCGCCGTAGCTGAGGTAGGAGCTACCAATAGGCTAGGTTTTCAACTATTGATGAACCAGACTTATGTATAATATGAATTGTAATAATGGCAAGGAATATGTAAATTTATTCAGAACCTTTTTAAGGTGTAACGGTTTATAATTGTGGAATATAAGGACTTGTGTTATTTTTGAGTGTTCATCTCTGAGACTATAACGTGTGGTGTGTGTGTTTATTGTGGGGTCACAGTATAGAGTAGTTGATTATTTATTAAGATTGGGTGTTATTAAGGGAAATGGAACTCGTGACAACCCGGATCCCCGACCCCGGATTTGGGGGTGTTACAATAATAGATCTTGACAGAAGCTTCTTTTCATCAGGCTTGAGTGTCTCATACACAGTGTCTATAGGGTTCTTCCAAGATGAATTTGGATAATTTGCCCTTGGTTTAAGAATTGTTTCAGCCTTTGTAGACTTGATGCAGGAAGATTATCCTTTTTCCAGATAGTTCATGCTCATCTCATTCATACTGATTGGCTTGACATGAGAGTGATGGATGGCTGACTGAACTGGCTCCTTGACTAGTTCAAACTTTTTCTGTATCTCCTCATCAATCTTATTCCAGTTGATCAAACTTAACTTTCCTTTTTCAGCAACTTTCAAATTTGTTGCTGCTGCTTTAATTAGATCTGTACCATCTGCAACTGTTGGCTTGGAGATTGTAATTGAAGGTACAATCACTTTGCTAATTTGTACTTGAAGTTTCTCCACCTCAGTTGGTCCTTTCTCCCCCTTACTTGATTCTCTCTCCCCCTTTTTGTTATCATCAAGTTGAGGAGTTAGGCCTTGTGCTTTAGCCAGTTGCATAAAAAGATTTGTCTGAGTCTGTTGATTTTGAAGAAGGATAGCCACTGAATTCTCAATAACTTGAACTCTGTTTTCCAGCTTGGCTAGCTTCTTTTCAGAATCTGATTCTCTCCTTAATCTCAGTAGTAGATCTTGCATGGTACCATATGGCATTACTGAATCCAGCTTCTCAGAATTGTATGTCTTCAAGTCAGCTATATCTCTTTTTAGTTCATCCACACTCATATTCTTAAGTGCTGGATCTTCATGAGATGTAGAGAGTCTAGGTGAGCTTGAAGAATAGCCTTGGTACCAGCATCTGAAGTCTCCTGAAAGGCCTTTTGAATAGCCACCACTTGCTTGACCAAAGACACATCAAATTGTCCTAGTGTAAATTCCTTTGTCCATGCCCATCCAGGTAAATTTAAAACAGAACTTGGGCCTTCATCTCCCCCTAAGTTCATGCTTCCATCCAAAGAAACAGAGTCATCATCATTAGAATTTACTCCAAATTCTTCAGATGGCTCACCAGCTTGAGAAGGCATCCTATTGACAGCAGCTTTATCTCTTTGAAGAGATTCTGAGGTGTGCACTAGATTCAAGGTCTGTTCTGCCTCCACATTGCCCTGAGCAGCCAACAATTGATAGGCTGACACAGGATGAGTAAAAGTGTCAGCATCCAAAAATGTTATCAATTTCAGCTTTGTAATGTTGCTGAAATTGTCTTCCCTTTTCAGCATCATCCACAATCATTGAATCACTAGCAATGGCTGGATCCACCCTTATTTCTCCTGTACCTGCCTTTCTCTCATAATCTCTCTTTTGTTGCATCAGGGTCTCACCCTGGCTCCCCACCCTCACACCCTCACCTTCACCTACTAAGGTGGGACTCCTCTCACTCACTTTTACCAATCCTGAATAATTGGATTGCTGAGATTCACTCTTTTCCTCTCCTTTTTATCTGGGAGCAACCCAGCCTCTCACTCAATGCACTCTCCTCTCTCAGTCCTAAGAGCGACTGTATTACCACTAAGTCTTCTGCACTAGAAATAATTGAAGTTTGAAGTTGTGCAGAAACACTCTATAATGACTCGTGTATTTTTAAATTATTTAAATATGTGATTATTATGAAAATTATTCAATAAAATATGTGTATTGGTTTTGACAGCAGTGTGTTGGTATATACTATTTGTCTGTGATTTATTGGTGTAAATGATTGTAATGTGCAGTTAAAAATTTGGGTATATTGTTCTGTTTTATTCTTTTAAAGGTGATATTATTACAATTCTAAATCCGTAAATATTTGGATTATCTCTAAAATTAGTTTTATGATTTTATAATTTCAATAATTATTTTTGGGATTTTATAAAATTTAGATATCAATATTTTATTAATTATTTAACCCTGTATGTTTTTCTGACTACACTTATTTGTAAAATCTGTATTTTATTCCAGAATTCTTTAAAAATTATGAAACTCATATTTATTTAAGTTTGGAATATTCCGAGAATTTTAAAATTATTTTGGGAATTTTCATGATTAATTTTACCCGCGCATCGATTCGTTTAATTGATAAAAACGGATATAAATTATATTTCAGAAATTATTCTAAAAATTACGAAATTTATGTTTTTACAAACTTCGGGATATTTATGATATCTTAAGACTATTTTCGTAAATTTTGGATATTATCTTATATGCACCTTGGTTCGATAAATTGCAAAATGCGGTACAGAATTAAGCTCCCAGGTGTTAATTGGTACACGTGTTTTGTTTTTGTTGAGCAACAGCTACGTGGCAAACAATTAGCTAAGCAGAAGAAAGAGATAATATTAAAAAAAAACAACAGATAAACACCCACAAACTCACACCTCTGTTTCATCTCTCTCGCTGCTCAATCTCCATGCTCTCTCTCTCGACTCTCTATAATCTCTCTCATATCTCTCCCTCTTCTTTTCCTTTTCTTTCACTCCCCTTCGTTTTCTGTTTTCCGTCGCCCCTGTTTCCGGCGATTCCCCGTTTTTCGGCCACGGTGATGTTCCTCGGTTCAATTGCTTATGCTTCGTTGATTGTTATACATATCTGCGTGGGTATAGGTGTGTAATCAGTCATGTATGATGTGCTTGGCGGTGTTCCGGTTCGTGTTCCGCCTTTTTCTTTTCCGATTGCCGCCGTTTTAAATATCCGGCAAGGTGACCGGAGGGGCGAAGGGACGTGCGCTGTTGTGATGTGTGTGTTACTGTATGTAGATGTGTGTGTTTGTGTGTACTGGTTTCAGTCTGTTGCATGATTCCGGTTATTTTCTGATGGTTGTGTCTTCGTTTTGGCTGCCCTGTTCTGTGTTGACAGTACACGCGCATGCGTGTGGTGTTTTATTTATTTACCTATCTTCTGAAAATCTGAGTGATTAATTGGTGTATTGTGCGATTAAATTGTTAAATTAATCGGTGAAAATTTGTATGGAAACCCGAAATTAATCGGGCACCGACAAATTTTTACCGCCGTCCGCGATGAATTTCGACGAGCGGATGGTGGACGGTGATGACGTTGTTCTGAGTCCTACAAGTTAATAAATAAATACGAGTATAAATATAAGATGTAATAATAATAATAATTAGTTGGTTAAATCGGTGTTTGGGATTTGCGAAATGGATTTCGGTTGTATTGATGGAATAAATTGTTGGATTGTTTGTTGTGATTTGACGTCGAGTTGTTCGACGGGTAGGCCGATAAACAGTGGAGGTGCTGCCCGAACTTTTAGAAATTAAATTCAGAAATTCGAGACATACCCTGTAATTATCGGAATGTCGAACAAGTATAAATAAGTATATATATATATTCTGTGATGAACGTAATTGTATGTTGTGGTGGATGTTTTGGTAAAACTCAATGACCCTAATTTCGTAAAATGATGAATATACGTATTTTGTAAAAACGAACACTGGATCGATTTCGAGAATGTGAACCCTAATTATTGTCTGTGTTATTCTAATATGAATGATTATGAGTCGGGTTTGAATATCGTTGGGTAAGAATTAGTATCGAGGATATGTCAAGCATACCTAGACGTCTAACGTAGGGTATTTCGACCCTGTAGGTTATAGCCGGGAACCTGAAAGTGGACGATGGACTAAAGATAACCTAGTGGTCAGTCGACGAGCTCAGTAGAGTTTCAACAAGAAGACCTGAGTGTCGAAATCGAATCCAATGGGATCTAGTGGTTGGACGTTAGAGCCTGAGAAGCAAAGTCGACTCAGAGTTGATCAATAATAGTTGTAAAGGCTTGTAAGGCAAGTACTTCAAAACTTTTCTTCAAGATATATTACAATTATTTTCAAACTGTTTCATAATATGTCGCTCTTATTCAAAATAACTCTTGTTTATATTGCAAGTGCTTTAAACTATTTACCCTTGAACCCTGATTTTCTTGATCTTGAGCCATAAGCCTTATTCTTTGTAAACCGTCCTTTGTTGATCCTCAGACACCAAACCATACAAATATAATACTACTCTTCCAAGATATAATTACCAAACACCAAACACTAGAAGAAAATTGTTCAAAAACACCGAAACTTTTATACTCCAGCCATTCTTTATAACATCAAAGAACTATACCTCGAAAAATCATTATTTGTCTAATACCTGATTCTTTTACAGATTGAAAGCAGTTTCTTTTACATACCCTGATATACCCTTGTGATATCCATGAGTTTCCTTACATTTTACTCAAATGTTTAATCATCATTGATTATGATCTTGTGTTATCGAATTATATTGCTTATCATATTGAACTACTTTAGGATTGGATAGTTTTTATATATGTGGACCAGATTCGTGGTTAGACCATACCAATGGTCAAGTTAGGCCAATGTGTGCCTTGGATCCAGTAATTAGAGCAGTGTTGTGTGCTTTGCTCAGGGTTAGTGCATGACTGATCAACAGCTTAACCTTAGTTTTAAAACTTAAAATGAATATCCAATTCTAATGATTAGTTAAAAAGAAACTTGATTCCTTTGAATCATCTCATTTGATCATTGTTTAACTTCAGTTATCGTTATCATGACTTGCTGAGCTAGTTAGCTCACTCTTCCGAAACTTTTATATATGTTACAGTTAAAAAGGAAATGGACGATAGTGAAGTTCCTCTGTCCAAAGTGCGGGCTAAGGTTCCAGTTGAGTTGATTCGAGCTAGCAGAAGCTTCATGCGGTATAGAGATAGTCAGATTGTAAGAATGATTTTATTATCAAGTGTAAGTTAAATTAGTTGGGATTTGGTGCGTTGTAATAAAGGTTAAGATTGTGGCTTATTTTCATACTTTAACCTGTTGTGATCCGTGGTTGTGTAAAGCAGGGTCATTGCAAAGAGTATCTTATATACAGGTTCATATATTGTACATGTGTTGTGGACCCCAAACTTCTGACCCGGGTTTGGAGGGCGCCACAGGTTGGTATCAGAGCTACAGGTTATAAGTCACTGAAACAAGCCTAGATTGTCGGGATTGGGTAGAGGGTTAGGATTAGGAATAGGGAATATAAAGATAGGACGTTGTGAGGTTGAGTGTGATTGTATAGTAGGTTTCCGGCACAGTTCGAATTACAATTCGGGATTCTCAGCTTGTGATGTGATTACCTGACAACGGCAATGGCGGACCTTGATTTCCCAGTGTCATTCGATCATTTGGAGCTTTCCATTCGAGGATCGTCATCTTCTCTTAGATTTGATTAGCACCTTGTTCCTCCATCAGTATTAGTGGCACTACCTTCCGTTATGACAGTTGCACCTCTTCAAGCTATTCTACACTATTCTACTACCTTTTAATATGAGACTACCTATTCAAGAACCTTCCTCTGTTTAATTTTATTTTATTGGACATTCGGTTGTGAGTATATCTCTTTAGTTTACCCTACATCCTGTTCTATACCCCCAGGTTAGAACTTGTTCTATGAAGCGATTGTACTTGCAAGGATGGGTTCGAGAGTTACAGTAAATTGTGAGAGCTTGAGATATAAATAAAGGTGAGAAGAAGTTTAGAGAGAAAATTTAAGTGTTTCAGAGGATAGCTGTTATCGGGTTAAAAGAAGCCATTAGTGACTAAGCCACCCGTGAATAGTTATGGGATAGATTAGCTGAATTTTAAAAGAGTTAGAGAGAAAGGTATAAATCTGGAATTTTTGGTGAAATTAAATGATGGTGCTATGATAAATGCGATATGTAAAGTAGTGATGTGATGTGATATGGGCAAACTTTGTTCTATGAAATAGACTTGTTGACTATTGGATAGCCTGTTCTATTTAACTATTGCAACGATAATGTCGGGAATATCACCAGCATGGGAGCCTTGATGTGAAGCTATGAATAAGATAATGTGCGACAACAATTGAAGTTTCGTCGATTAAGGAAGGTAAGTGGACACGATGAAGAAGAAAAGGTAGATTGAAGCGAATGGACCTTTATATGATCGATCCATTAATTTGGTACCTTGTTATAGGTCGGAAGGACAACAACCAACTCATATAGTAAGGACAACCAGGTTTGTGATTTTCCAAATTTTTTTGAACAAGTTTTCGAAAAAGATTTTCTTTTACAAATTTTTAAAAGCCTTTTCGAATAAAATGATTTTTAAACATTGGTTGTCAAGTTACTACTTGAGTTTCTTGTTTGTTAGAAAGCCCGGATTACCTGGAAGGATGTTGTTTCAAACTTAGTATTGCTAATTTCAAGAACGAAGTAACCTATGATTATGAAGAAGTTGATTATTCTTAACAGTAAAGTGTGAGTATTGTTTGATAAAAACTTACGACAGAATCAGCGTACAGAGTAACTATACATTCAATTACTAGGACTATCAGAGTTTGAAAATTCATTGATGTAAAAGGAGCCTGGGCGTGGTCGAAGAAGATTGGGAAGATTTCCAGACCTCTCTAAAAGAGGAACATTACTGACAAAAGGATTGTTATGTTGAATGGTACGTGGTTATTCTAAATTAAGAGAAGAATCTTGAAGTTACCTGGTAGGAACGCCATTATGACTGAATTATTAAAGTATTATAAGTGTAAGTGTGATGTTAAAGACGCAAAACTTAGCAAGTAAGAATTCATTATAATGCTTGGTTTGCGAAGACATTTCAGCGGAATTTCTAAAGTTGTTATAGGGAATAATGGGAATATGATCGAACAAGCTCAAAAAATGAATACAAGTGAAACGTGGATGGTGACCAATAGTGTCGTTCTTGTCTTCAATATTACAGCGTATATTTCTTTTTAATTCCTAAAAATATATAAACTTCTTTTCTTAAATGAACTCTTTGCTATGATATCGAAAAGGAGGATATTGCATTCCTTTCAAATTTAATTGTTTTCCTCAAGTTTTGCTTTCTGATTGGGACAAACAGTGTTATGATGAGACACTTTGTCAGAATGACGAAGGGTCGGGTGGGACGCCACCTAATCATGAGTTGTATGCTACATGGTATAAAAGACTGGCCATCTTAAGTACCAACGTGGTTGTCTCATTCATATTTAAATCCTTGTTTCTTCTTTCTTTTCAACTCTAATTTTGTGGAACTTCGAATCCTTCTAGTCGTTTTGTTGTACTGTTGTTCTTTGCAAGAAGTTTGCAAACAGAAATCAACGTATCCTGAATCAAGTGGACGAAGTTCCATCTACTTCTCACGTATGGAAAGCAAACAAGGGCATATGGCGAGAATTGCAAATCACTAACCCAGTCAGAGATGCACTAAGAGTCAAGGGAATCTACTCCAATGAGGAATATGTCTCCGAGAAAGAGAAATTGTGATTTTCCTGTGAAATATGTTATTCAGAATACGGATGCGGTAATGTGAATAATTATCGTGGATACTTTATGCGTTAAAGTATTGAAAGATGTGAGAGCCACTTGATTGTTTAGCTCCCAAGGTTTTGTTGATAAGATTGTGATTAAAGGACTAGCAAGTCAAGAACGCGTAGTTGTTAAATAAGTGGGTACCAATGGTGGAATTGAGATTTCTGGCAATAAGTTGTGAAGAATTGATATCATGAAAGAAAAGAGGATTTGATATTATTCTAAGAAATGGATTAACTATTAAAGCGTGATGTCCAGACAGACCGTCGTGATGAAAAGATAATTCTGAGGATGCCAAATGAGAAGGTGATGAGGTTCAGAAAATGAAAGAAAGTAACGAATTTATTAATGATGATTACGGTGATCAAGATATGAGCATTATGGTGATTATGGAATACATAAAAGTCGGAAGAAAACAAAGTTTGAAGATTTTATAGCAATTAAGGAGTTTCAAGATATGTTTTTTGGATGAGTTATCAACATTTCCTTCGGATATAGAAATTGAGTTCGTGACTGACTTAACACTTGAAACGAAGCCAGTGACCAAGGCCTTTCACAAAATGGCACCAGTTAAAATGAGGAAATTAGCAAAGCAGATGCGAGAGATGTTATAAGAAGGAGCGATTAGACCTAGTGTACCCCATAAGGTGCACCGATATTAATTATTAATAAGAAAGATGGAATTAGGAGATTATGCGAACTAGTAGAAGCTCAACAAGTCTATTATCAATAGCAAGTATCTGTTACCTCAACCCAACGATTTGTTTTATCAAACGAAAGAAGCAAAGTACTTTTATAAGATTGATTTAAGACTTGGTATTTCACCAATTGAATATTAAACCTATGGATATATCAAAGATAATTTTTAGAACTAAGTATTGTTCTTGTATTGCCATTTGGATTAACCCATATACCAGTAATATTTGAACTTGATGGATAGAACCTTTAAGGAATATCCGGGTAAGCTATAGTTGTGATACTTAAAGTCAACGGAGGACCATGCAAAGCATTTAATGATGACTGGGAAGTTGGAGAAGAAAGAAGTTGTATGAAATATAGTTCTTAGTATAAATAGTCAATGTAGAGAAGATCAAAAGAGATTCAGCAGAAATTAAAATTTCTATGAATGAAAAGAGACCAGAAACACCAACAAAAGTAAGCAGTTCTATCATGGGCCGGTTACTATCGGAAATTTGTGCAAGATTTCTTGAAAGTTGCAATATCTTGGACGAAGCTAATCAGGAGAAGCAAGAAGTTTATATGAAGTAGAGAAGGGTAAAGAAAGTTTTATGGAGTCAAGTGAAAGAAGGGTTACAACACCTGCTTTATCATTTTGAAAGTATCAAGGAGATTTTTTAGTTTATAGTGATGCTTCTCATAAGGGAATAGGATTTGTGTTGACGCAGCACAATAAAATTATTGTATATGCATCCAAACAACCGAAACCTTATGAGCAGAAGTATCCTACTCATAATTGGGACTAACAGTAACAATATTTATTTTAAAAGATTGGGAAATATGATATGTATGGAGAAATGTGTAAGATCTATACGGACTATAAAAGTTTAAAGTATGAATTTACGAGGAAAAGCAAATGTAGTGGCAAGAGATAAGTAAAAAGGAGAAAGGACGAACATAGAGACTGCACCAGAAGAATTATCTATGGAATTTTAGAGGATTGGAATTGGAAGTTAAAGTTCATAATCCAAAAGGAGCAAGGATGGATTGTATGACCTTTCAGTCAAAGTTGTGAAGGGAAAGACAAGATCTCAATAGAAGATAATGGATTACGATGTTAGTAGTTAGTAAAAGGAAATTTATGTGCCCAGGAAAACTATTACGGTATTCCTAGGTTTTCTTCCAGCACTTGGAAGTTATAAGTAGAAGAATTAAAAAAATGAGATGCCACCGGGAATTCACAGTATAAAGTATATACTTTATTGAAGAGATGCCAAAATATATGGAAATAAAAGAAAAACAGTGATGACCAGGTATAAGAAGGATATTTCAAAATGGATTAGAAAGTGTTGGACACGTCAAGGAATTAAGGAACATGGTGTATAAAGAGTATTTGGATAAGCAAACTGTATTTATTGATAACATCCTTAGCTACTCAAGGAATAAGAGAGTCTGCGTGGGATGCCCAAGGATTTTCTCTAAATATCAGAAGGAAAGTAACTATACGTTGAGTCTTCAAGAATGAAATTTTGACTAGGGTTAATAAAAGATTCTGAATTAATCCATTAACAACTACCTAAATAAAACTGTATGGCAACAGATGCATTATGCCGATAGAGAAGATTGGATGTAATTAAGACCATTTAGGAGCTAATAGACGAATTGGAAAGAGTGGTATCTGGAATTCAAATACTTAAAGGTGATAATACGTGAATATATGAGTCTACTTTTCAGCCTTAACTGATGAAAAAGAATAAGAGATGCTTAAACGTTTAGAAACCAAGTTGAAAACGAGCACCGTCTAACATCCTTATGTAGAGAGTCAAAGTATGAAAGTGATTTAGGAAATGTAAGATATGTTGAGAGGTGAAGTTTTAAGGAAACACTGGAATGATCATTTATCAGCGATGTCAGCTTTGAAATGCCACTTTAGCAAGCTTTATTTGAACGCAATTGTAGGTCCCCAATTTTTTTATCAAGATAAAGTGGGAGAAAGAAAATTGTTATATTCTAAGTTAATCCAGCACACCAAGGGCGTAATGATATTGATCGAAGCAGCTCGGAGTAGACAAAGAAAGAAGGCGAAATTGTATTGAGAGAAAGTATGAGTATAGAAATAGGACCAGTAGTGTTAGTAAAAGTGTCATCTTGAAAGAGATTGGATAATTTTGAGTAGAAGGGACAAGCTAAGTCCTAAAATTAGTAAACCATTCGAGGTATTGATAAATATAGACAAAGTTGTTCATGAGTTGATGTTACTGTCGCAATAGTGTGTACATGTAATATATTTGGCTTGTTATGGTTAAGGCAATACGTATCTAATTCGAATCAAGTAACTGTTTAGAAGCTAATGGGCTCTTGTCTAAATTCGTTTTGCATCTGGTGATCGATCCAAATTCTCTATTGTTAAAGGCGAGTCATTAGAAATGAAGGTATATCTATAGTGGGTATGTTTGAAATCATCGAGTAGAAGAGTCTACTTGGAAACTAGAATAAGATATGATTGACAAATATCCTCACTTGTGTAATTAGACCAGATTTTGAGGACAAAATCTTTTTAGGGGGGAAGGATATAACGACTCGTGTATTTTTAAATTATTTAAATATGTGATTATTATGAAAATTATTAAATAAAATACGTGTCTTGGTTTTGACAGGAGTGTGTTGGTATATACTATTTGTCTGTGATTTATTGGTGTAAAAGATTGGAATGTGCAGTTAAAAATTTTGGTTATATTATTCAGTTTTATTCTTTTAAAGGTGATTTTATTACAATTCTAAATCCGTAAATATTTGGATTGTCTCTAAAATTAGTTTTAAGGTTTTATAATTTCAATAATTATTTTTGGGATTTTACAAAATTTAGATATCCATATTTTATTAATTATTTAACCCTGTATGCTTTTCTGACTACACTTATTTGTAAAATCTGTATTTTATTCCAGAATTCTTTAAAAATTATGAAACTCATATTTATTTAAGTTTGGAATATTCCGAGAATTTTAAAATTATTTTGGGAATTTTCAGGATTATTTTTACCCGCACATCGATTTGTTTAATTGATAAAAAAAGATATAAATTGTATTTCAGAAATTATTCTAAAAATTACGAAATTTATGTTTTTACAAACTTCGGGATATTTATGATATCTTAAGACTATTTTCATAAATTTTGGATATTATCTTATATGCACCTTGGTTCGATAAATTGCAAAATGCGGTACAGAATTAAGCTCCCAGGTGTTAATTGGTACACGTGTTTCGTTTTTGTTGAGCAACAGCTACGTGGCAAACAATTAGCTAAGCAGAAGAAAGAGATAATATTAAAAAAACAACAGATAAACACCCACAAACTCACACCTCTGTTTCATCTCTCTCACTGCTCAATCTCCATGCTCTCTCTCTCGACTCTCTATAATCTCTCTCATATCTCTCCCTCTTCTTTTCCTTTTCTTTCACTCCCCTTCGTTTTCTATTTTCTGTCGCCCCTGTTTCCGGCGATTCCCCGTTTTTCGGCCATGGTGATGTTCCTCGGTTCAATTGCTTATGCTTCGTTGATTGTTATACATATCTGCGTGGGTATAGGTGTGTAATCAGTCATGTATGATGTGCTTGGCGGTGTTCCGGTTCGTGTGCCGCCTTTTTCTTTCCCGGTTGCCGCCGTTTTAAATATCCGGCAAGGTAACCGGAGGGGCGAAGGGACGTGCGGTGTTGTGATATGTGTGTTACTGTGTGTGGATGTGTGTGTTTGTGTGTACTGGTTTCAGTCTGTTGCATGATTCCGGTTATTTTCTGATGGCTGTGTCTTGTTTTTGGCTGTCCTGTTCTGTGTTGACAGTACACACGCGTGTGTGTGGTGTTTTATTTATTTACCTATCTTCTGAAAATCTGAGTGATTAATTGCTGTATTGTGCGATTAAATTATTAAATTAATCGGTGAAAATTTGTATGGAAACCCGAAATTAATCGGGCACCGACAAATTTTTACCACCATCCGCGATGAATTTCGACGAGCGGACGGTGGACGGTGATGACGTTGTTCTGAGTCCTACAAGTTAATAAATAAATACGAGTATAAATATAAGATGTAACAATAATAATTAGTTGGTTAAATCGGTGTTTGGGATTTGCGAAATGGATTTCGGTTATATTGATGGAAGAAATTATTGGATTGTTTGTTGTGATTTGACGTCGAGTTGTTCGACGGGTAGGCCGATAAACAGTGGAGGTGCTGCCCAAACTTTTAGAAATTAAATTCAGAAATTCGAGACATACCCTGTAATTATCGGAATGTCGAACGAGTATAAATAAGTATATATATATATATATATATATATATTCTGTGCTGAACGTAATTGTATGTTGTGGTGGATGTTTCGGTAAAACTCAATGACCCTAATTTCGTAAAATGATGAATATACGTATTTTGTAAAAATGAACACTGGATCGATTTCGAGAATGTGAACCCTAATTATTGTCTGTGTTATTCTAATATGAATGATTACGAGTCGGGTTTGAATACCATTGGGTAAGAATTAGTATCGAGGATATGTCAAGCATACCTAGACGTCTAATATAGGGTATTTCGACCCTGTAGGTTATAGCCGGGAACCTGAAAGTGGACGATGGACTAAAGTTAACCTAGTGGCCAGTCGACGAGCTCAGTAGAGTTTCAACAAGAAGACCTGAGTGTCGAAATCGAATCCAATGGGATCTAGTGGTTGGACGTTAGAGCCTGAGCAGCAAAGTCGGCTCAGAGTTGATCAGTAATAGTTGTAAAGCCTTGTAAGGCAAGTACTTCCAAACTTTTCTTCAAGATATATCGCAATTATTTTCGAACTGTTTCATAATATGTCGCTCTTATTCAAAATAACTCTTTTTTATATTGCAAGTGCTTTAAACTATTTACCCTTGAACCCTGATTTTCTTGATCTTTAGCCATAAGCCTTATTCTTTGTAAACCGTCCTTTGTTGATCCTCAGACACCAAACATACAAATATAATACACCCTTCCAAGATATAATTACCAAACACCAAACACTGGAAGAAAATTGTTCAAAAACACAGAAACTTTTATACTCCAGCCATTCTTTATAACATCAAAGAACTATACCTCGAAAAATCATTATTTGTCTAATACCAGATTCTTTTACAAATTGAAAGCAGTTTCTTTTACATACCCTGATATACCCTTGTGATATCCATGAGTTTCCTTACATTTTATTCAAATGTTTAATCATCATTGATTATGATCTTGTGTTATCGAATTATATTGTTTATCATATTCAACTGCTTTAGGATTGGATAGTTTTTATATATGTGGACCAGATTCGTGGTCAGGCCATACCAATGGTCAAGTTAGGCCAATGTGTGCCTTGGATCCAGTAATTAGAGCAGTGTTGTGTGCTTTGCTCGGGGTTAGTGCGTGACAGATCAGCAGCCTAACCTTAGTTTTAAAACTTAAAATGAATATCCAATTCTAATGATTAGTTAAAAAGAAACTTGATTCCTTTGAATCATCTCATTTGATCATTGTTTAACTTCAGTTATCATTATCATGACTTGCTGAGCTAGTTAGCTCACTCTTGCGAATCTTTTATATATGTTACAGTTAAAAAGGATATGGACGATAGTGAAGTTCCTCAGTCCATAGTGCGGGCTAAGGTTCCAGTTGAGTTGATTCGAGCTAGCAGAAGCTTCATGCGGTATAGAGATAGTCAGATTGTAAGAATGATTTTATTATCAAATGTAAGTTAAATTAGTTGGGATTTGGTGCGTTGTAATAAAGGTTAAGATTGTGGCTTGTTTTCATACTTTAAACTGTTGCGATCCATGGTTGTGTAAAGCAGGGTCATTGAAAATAGTATCTTATATACGGGTTCATATATTGTACATGTGTTGTGGACCTCAAACTTCTGACCCGGGTTTGGAGGGCGTCATACACTCAACGGATAAGTGATATCCATCGGGTGAGTGGTAAAGTTATCCGACGGATAACTGCTGTTAAGCTTATCCGTCGGGATACAATCACTACTCGACGGATGAGCAATATCCATCGAGAGAGTAGAAATGAATGAGGTGGGAAGAGAAATTATTTTTGACTCTGTGTTGATTGAAGTTATTTGAGGCATAGATGTCATAATAGTATCTGAAAGAATTGGCAAGTGAGCCAACAAATCATCTAAAAGATGATGCTCACTTGCACTAGATTTTGGCTTCCCCAACAGAGTTAAAGAAGGGGAATCAGGAATTGAAGTGTTTATCATATCCACTTCCAGAGAGTTTGTTGGTGAGTATGGTGTTTCAGAGGCTTCTATTATAAGAGATTTTGGCTGTGACTCCACATTTATTGGAGCCACATCAATCTGAATTTGAGAAAGTGCAGGGACCATGTCTTTAGCACCAGTTTGCACTGTGTGTGTGCCCTGTGCATCCCCAGTTGTTTTGGATTTCTTCTTTCTTGTGTAAGTTTGGGGTGAGCTTGTGTCCCTAACCCTTTTGGCCTGTGCTCTTGGCTGAGAGCTTTGTTCAATAGCCACATCCTTTTGGGAGGATGCAGCTAGAAGTGAGCTTTTGTCCTCTTTAAGCACTACAGTTTGTTGGGAAACTGCAGTGTGGCTAGGCTGGGATTCACTCAACTCTCCAACCTTATCCTTGGGGTTTCTTTGATGTTCACCCCTTCCCTCACCTAACTGACCCTCCTTCACACTCCCCTCTTTGGCTTTGGTAGATTTTTCAACTGGTCCCTTTTGAGAGATATCAGAGGGGATTTTCTTTGACTTGGATTTAGAAATTGTAGTTGATTTGGCAGCTTTGGTAGGCAACTGTTTGGTCATTGTCACAGTTGCCATAGCTACTGCTAAACTCAAAGAAATTGAGGAGATTGGAATAGTTGAGGGTATGGATGAACTTACCTCACTTACCTGAGGTGTCTGCATTACAGGAAAGTAGAACATTGGCACATCCCTATGATGGTTGGCTCTGTTCAAATCTGCAATGATTCTTCTCTCTTGAACCCAACAAGCTAATTTGTTGTTTGAGTTCTCAAGTACAATCTCTTGACAAAGATGGTTAGCCAATATCATGAAAAATCTAGCATAATATACATTCTTTCACCTTTTGGCTAACTCACCTATTTTAAAACCTAACTCATACAAGATAAGGTCACTGAAATTGTAAAATTTATCTGTAACTAGCATGTATAGCATGTTAAGTATGGAAATGTTCACAGAATCAAAATTACTGACTTTTCCAGAGAAAACTTTAGTCACAACATCACACATGAAACTCCATTCCTTCCTAAGAACTAATCTTCTAATCTCACTTAGCTTAGTAGTAGGAAGTGCATAATGTATGGAATTAAGCATATTGATAATATCAGTGTCAGTGTGTGGTGAAGTTACATTATCATCAGGAATTTTGAAACATGCTTTTATCACATCACTATTGATACAAAACTCATTACCTTTGACAGTTAGAGTGATGGTTTTGTCAGTAGAGTTGTAGATTGCAGTGGTCCACATCTCTTCAACAACTTCACAGTAAATTGTGGGTGACTCAAGCATGGCATAACTTAACTTGCAGTTCTTCACGAAGTCCATCATCTTGTGATAGTCTTCTGATTGCTGAATACCCTTATTGACCAAAGCAGTGAAGTTGTTCTTCTCATAAACGAACCCAGTCTGAGACATGATCTTTACTACAGGTGCCATTGTTAGAGAATGAAAGCTTGAAGAGAAGAGGATATTTGCTTGAGAGAGAATAAAATAAAAGCAGTTGAATTTGAGAATGATAAAAGAAAATAATTGGAATGAAATAAGCTTTTATACTATCTCAAAAACAACGGATGAAAATAATAAAGAAAAGTAAATTACCCAATAGAAATTGCCTAAATTAGCCGTTTAAAAATAAACTGTAAAAATTCTACCCATTATCCGTCGTGTAATGCTTACAAACTGTAAGTATACTCGATGGATAATGTTCAGGGAATTAACGGTTAAGATTTAGACACTTCGACGGATGAGGATAAACTGTTATCCGTCGAGTTTTAAAAGATTCCAGAAAAGTAATTGATTTTTATTTGCACATTGTATATCGATGGATGACTCAACTCGATGGATAATGGTCATCCGTCGAGATGCAAATTTTGACTTAGACAAAATTTCATCCATGACTAAAAATCAGTTAAATTTCTGGCTACATTTCAACTTGCAAAATAACTCAGATAGATTCAAGAGTTATTAAGCATACCTAACTCACTTACCAACCTAGAAAAGGTGGATTCATCCAGTGGCTTGGTAAAAATATCTGCAAGTTGCTTCTCACTTGGAACAAAATATAACTCTACAGTACCATTCATTACATGTTCCCTTATAAAATGGTACTTGATGTCTATGTGCTTTGTCCTTGAATGTTGCACTGGATTTTCAGTGATGGCAATTGCACTTGTGTTATCACAGAAAATACGAATCCTCTTAACTTGTAAACCATAGTCTAGCAATTGATTTTTCATCCATAAAATCTGTGCACAGCAACTGCCAGCAGCAATATATTCAGCTTCAGCTGTAGAAGTAGAAACTGAATTTTGCTTTTTACTGAACCAGGACACAAGCTTGTCTCCTAGAAATTGACAAGTTCCTGTTGTGCTTTTTCTGTCAATTCTGTAACCTGCATAATCTGCATCTGAAAACCAGTTAGATCAAAACCAGAATCTCTAGGATACCAAATGCCAAGTTTTGGTGTTCCCTTGAAATATCTAAAAATTCTCTTAATAGCTATCAAGTGAGACTCTCTAGGATCAGCCTGAAATCTAGCACATAAACATGTAGCAAACATTATATCTGGCCTACTAGCTGTTAAGTACAGAAGTGAGCCAACCATGCCTCTATAGCTTGAAATATCCACAGACTTTTCAGTAGTGTTTTGTTCAAGCTTAGTTGCAGTGGCCATGGGAGTTTTTGCAGATGTGCAATCTATTAGATCAAACTTCTTTAAAAGATCAAAAATATATTTAGTTTGACTAATGAATATTCCATCACTAACTTGCTTAACTTGTAAACCAAGAAAGTAAGTTAGTTCTCCCATCATACTCATTTCATACTTACTTTGCATCAGTTTGGCAAACTTTTTATAAAGTTTCTCATCTGTAGAGCCAAAAATAATATCATCTACATAAAATTGAACAAGTATGCTAGAGCCATTAACATTTCTGAAAAATAAAGTTTTATCTACATTACCTCTTGTGAAGTGATTTTCCAAAAGGAACTTTGATAAAGTGTCATACCAGGCTCTAGGTGCCTGCTTCAGTCCATAAAGTGCTTTCAGTAGATAATAGACATATTCTGGAAAATTTGGATCTTCAAAGCCAAGAGGTTGACTAACATACACTTCTTCCTCCAAATCTCCATTCAGAAAGGCACTTTTGACATCCATTTGATAGACCTTGAAATTGGCATGGGCTGCATAGGCTAAGAAGATTCTGATGGCTTCAAGTCTTGGAACAGGAGCAAATGTTTCATCAAAATCTATTCCTTCTTGCTGGCAATAGCCTTTAGCAACCAATATGGCTTTGTTCCTTACTACTATGCCATTTTCATCCATCTTCTTTCTGAATACCCATTTGGTGTCTATTGGATTCTTTCCTTTAGGCTTGGGTACCAGCTTCCAAACTTTATTCCTTTCAAATTGGTTTAGCTCCTCCTGTATAGCTAAAATCCAATCAGGATCTAACAACGCTTCTTCTACCTTCTTTGTTTTTCCTTTGACAGAAAGCTGTTGTACAGACATTCTTCCTGAGTTGTTCTTCTTGTTTGAACTCTAGAGGAAACATCACCAATAATCAGTTCAAAGGGGTGATCTTTTGTCCATTTCCTTGGTTGAGGTAGATTAGCTCTAGATGAAGAGAC
Source organism: Apium graveolens (assembly GCF_009905375.1). Lineage (NCBI taxonomy): Eukaryota > Viridiplantae > Streptophyta > Magnoliopsida > Apiales > Apiaceae > Apium > Apium graveolens. The sequence goes on along the minus strand of NC_133648.1, from coordinate 143,302,206 downwards.
CTCAATGTTGTCTTGATGTGTGATTGAGTTTTGATTGCTAGAAACTCCCCCTGAGTTTGTGGATCTTTGATTTGAGAAAGGGGTACTTTCTATGGGTGATCTGTCTTGACTTCCTTCTCCTTTTGATAACCCGACGGATGGTGAATTTTGAGTACCGACGGATGAGGCAGGTTGTCTACCGACGGATGAAGCATTTTGTAACTCGATGGATGTTGAGTTTTGTGCTTCATTGTGGTAGATTTGTCTGTATTATCCTTAGACACTATTTCTTGATCACTTTCATCATCACTTCCATCACTGATCATCTCAACATTGTCGAAATTGAGGCTCTCATGGTAATCTCCATCTTTTAGTCCTTCAATCTTTTTATCATCAAACGCAACATGTATAGATTCCACAACAATGTTGGTTCTTAGATTGTAGACTCTATATGCTTTACCAACAGCATATCCAACAAAAATTCCTTCATCTGCTTTAGCATCAAACTTCCCATTTTGATCAGTTTGATTTCTCAGAATATAACATTTACAGCCAAAGACATGAAGAAAGTTTAGAGTTGGCTTCTTGTTCTTGAACAATTGATAAGGAGTCATGCATCTTGCTTGATTAATCAGAGAGATGTTCTGAGTATAGCATGTAGTGTTTACAGCTTCAACCAATAAATATGTTGGTAGTTTTGATTCTTCAATCATTGTCCTTGCAGCTTCAATAAAAGATCTGTTCTTTCTTTCCACTACTCCATTCTGTTGTGGAGTCCTTGCTGCTGAAAACTCATGCAGGATCCCATTTTCCTCACAAAATTCTCTCATGACATAGTTCTTGAACTCAGTTCCATTGTCACTCCTGATTCTTCTAACTTTGAAATCAGGATGATTGTTAACTTGCCTTATGTGATTGATGATGATTTCACTAGCCTCATCTTTAGACTTTAGGAAATATGTCCAAGAGAACTTTGAGAAATCATATACAATTACTAGGAAAAATCTTTTCTTTGAAATTGACAATACATTGACTGGTCCAAACAAATCCATGTGAAGCAGTTGCAGAGGCTCTTCAATTGCTGAATCAAGTTTCATCCTGAATGATGCTTTGATCTGCTTCCCTTTTTGGCAGGCATCACACAGTCCATCCTTTGTAAACTCCACTAGAGGAATGCCTCTTACTAGTTCTTTCTTTACCAGCTCATTCATGGTCTTGAAGTTTAAATGAAATAGCTTCTTGTGCCATAGCCAACTTTCATCTTGACTTGCTTTGCTGAGAAGACAAGTTATAGATTCTGCTTTGGTTGAGTTGAAGTCAGCTTGGTACACATTTCCTCTTCTCACACCAGTGAGAACCACTTTGTTGTTTTGATTGTTAGTCACAACACAGGCTTCTTTGTTGAAGGTTACTGAGTTGCCTTTGTCACAAAGCTGGCTGATACTCAACAGATTGTGTTTGAGACCATCCACTAAGGCAACCTCTTCAATGATGACATTGTCCTTTGAAATCAAGCCATATCCTACAGTATAACCTTTGCTGTCATCTCCAAAAGTAATACTTGGGCCAGCTCTCTCCTTAAACTCTGTGAGCAGGGTAGAATCACTAGTCATGTATCTTGAACAGCCACTATCCAAGTACCAAAGATTCTTTCTGTTTCCCTGCACACATCAAAATCAAATCAAGTTGATTTTGGTACCCAAGTTTCCTTGGGTCCTGCCTTGTTAGCTTTCTTCTTCTATTTTTTAGGTCTTAACTCATTTGACTTTGGAATTTCAGATTCTTCCTTAGTCGTTTGGGTTGGGCCTTTGAAACCATTTAATGCAACAGAATTATCATGCATATTATGGCTAACAGGGAATGGCATGCTTGGTGCAAACATGTTATTCCAGTAAGGCATGCTAAATGGCATTTGAGGCATATTGTATGCAGCATAATATGGATTAGGTGCAAATGGCATATTAGCAAACTGTGCATTCATATTCTGTGTAGGCATATCATTAACAGGCATGGGAGGCATGGCATTCATGTTAGAAAATTGAGGCTGAACAGACATGGGAGTAGGCATGACAGATTTGCAATTAATAGATAAATGATTTACACTACCACACTTGACACAGATTTTTTTAGGAGTATATTTATCAGGTGTGTAGTTATTGTGTTTGTTAATCCCTACTTTACCAATCCTATTGTTTTTCTTTTTAGTCTCTATTTTTACCTCTATTTTCTCAAGTCTGTCACTTAACAGTTTGATAGTCATGTGACCAACATTAGCCTTTTTCCCTTTCTTAGCTTGACTTGACTCTCCTGAAACAAAGTTCTTGGAAACAGACCCAATCTTATTTAGCTTGATTAATTTGGCTTTGCTAATGGGTTTGCTTACAGCCGACGGATGAGGATTTTTATCATTCGACGGATAACACTTTTTATTATCCGACGGATAGTCCTCATCATCCGTCGAGTCTACATCTGTCAGCAACCCATCTACCAAAATAGGTTCTAGTTTCTCTTTATTCTTTTTCCAGGCTTCATCACAAAAAGACTCAATTCCTTGAACTTTGGTGATTTGAGCATGAACATCCCTGGATGTTTTCCATGCTTTAATCACCTCTTGTTCACGCTCGAGCTACTTCTTCAAAATTTCTTCCTTTTTCAAGGACTCATTTAATTCCTCCTTGACAATCTTACACTCAATTTTTAGTTTCTCAAACTCAACAAACTGAGACTCAAGCACATTATTCCTCTCACTTAAAAACAAGTTATTTTCTTTGATTTTAGCATTTTCTTTAGTGAGAGACTTAAGTGTAACACGCAAATGATACAATTCTGTAGACATGTCATTTATTGCATCATTACACTCAGCTTTAGATAAATGTGCAAGGTTTGTAGTGATTACCTGATTGCTTGAGGAACTTGTCTCTGTTTCATCATACTTGGCCGTTAGGGCTAGATTGACATAGCTGACATCTTCATCTTCATCCAAACCATCAGCTGCCCAGTCATTCTCTTGTGTAATGAAAGCCCTTTCCTTTTGTTTGAGTAGATCAAAGTATTTTTGCTTATAATCCACAGACTCAAACCTCTTCTTACTGGAATCTGACTTTCTACACTCATTTGCAAAATGCCCTGCCAAGCCATATTTGAAACATTTGAATTTTGACTTATCCACCATGTTTCTATTTGGCTTGGCTGCTACAAAGTTCTTCTTGAACTTGAGCTTGGAAAATCTTTTTGAAAGAAATGCTAGGTTCTCATCAATGTCCTCCATGTCATCTTGGCTCAATGAATCTTCACTTTCAGCTAGCTCCTTACCCTTATTCTCACAGACCTTTGAAGTTGATTCTACAGCTTCCATCTTCACTTCCTTCTCCTTTTCCAGATCAGCAACTAGTGCAATGGATCCTCCTTTCTTCTTTCCTCTCTTCATTCTATCATCCTGCTCTATCTCAAGCTCATAGGTCTTCAGAATGCCATACAGTCTCTCCAAAGTAAACTCCTTATAATCTTGTGAGTTTCTCAGTGAGACTATCATTGGTTTCCATTCCTTTGGAAGAGATCTGAGAAATTTCAGATTGGAGTCTTTAGTCTGATAGACTCTTCCATGCAACTTAAGAGCATTTAGTAGTTTTTGGAATCTACTAAAAATGTCAGTGAGTGACTCACTTTCTTCATTATGAAAATGCTCATATTGCTGAATCAGGAGCTGCATTTTATTTTCTCTTACTTGCTCAGTGCCATCACAAATTATCTATATTATGTCCCAAACTTCCTTGGAAGTTTTGCAGTTGATAATATTATCAAACATGTCTGCATCGACTCCATTGAACAAAATGTTCATGGCCTTTTTATCCTTCGTGACTTGTTCAATGTTAGGGTCAGACCATTCGTGCCTTGGCTTTGGAACAGATGGCTCGTTTCCTGTTGCAGCTCTCATTGGAACATGAGGACCTCTTTCTATGCAGTCCACATAGGCCTCATCTTGAGAAAGCATATGAAGATGTATCTTTACCTTCCAATGATGGTAATTATCTTTATCAAGAAAAGGGATCTTGACTCCAACATCTTTCTTGTTCATCTTGCTGAATTGTTTTGATCTTTAAACTCTTTGTAGATTAAAAGCTTGCTCTGATACCAATTGTTAGTCCCTTAACAATGTAGCAAGAATTACAGAAGGGGGTTGAATGGAATTCTTGAACCTTTTTCTTGAAATAAAAATGTTCAACTCGATTATAGATATATTTGTTTTGATTAGCACAATGCGGAATGTAAACTTAAATGAATCAAAACATAAGTAATTAAAAAAAAGAGTCTTTAAAAACTTTCTGGTGGATTTAAACAATTCCACCAGAGATATATATAATATATCGAGAGGACTCTGTTTGCAGAAATGCTCACAGCTGCTTACAAATGGAACTACTGAGAAAACAGGAAATGCTAAAGATTCTGCTTACAAAGATTTCTCTGTTTTTGTATTTTTCAGCTATCTCAGTTATTTTTCTATTTGCTACTCTCTTGGTTTATATAATACCAAGATTACAAAGTGAAAAAGACTGAACAAATATAAAATCTAACAGTCTTAAGCTTTGCTGATTTTCGTCCTCTATTACCCAGTTAATGGGCTTCCACAGTGTGTTTGTATACATCTCGACGGTTGTGTGTCAGCTTTCACTGTTCAACTGCTGTTTGAATTCTTCATATGATCATCCGTCGACTTTCAGAATATCCGTTGATGATTTAGTTGATCATCCGTCGACTGCTATATTAAACATCCGTTGATAGTCATTTGATCATCCGTCGATGGCTTTGTTAATCATCCGTCGGTAGCTATTTTGGCACTTGACTCTATATCACTTATGCAGAATTACAAGACATCAATTATGTACAATTAATCAACATATTCTGCATATCTAGTTAAAGTCAACATGACTTATATGCTAATACAGATTCTATACAAAGGTGCATACATAACTGTGCTACAAACTTATTATTAGATAAGCTACTCACTCGATGGATAATAAGTTAACCATCCGTCGGGACTATAATGAGTTATCCGTTGGGACTACAATTCTTATCCGTCGAGTGCTACATAATTTCACTAAGTAAAATCTACTTAGATGTTTTGTTTATGAAATCATCAAGTACACAACATATGCACAACAGTAATAAAAGTAGAATGTTGTTCTTGTCTTCATACTTTAACCTAAAAAGATCCTGGTTAGTGTAAAAAGGGGTTAGATATATGTTGCATAACTATTGTACATGTTTGAATTGTTTTGGTAATTAACAAGTAACCCCCAGATCTATACCCCGGGTTTGGAGGGCGTTACAGGTTTGGCATCAGAGTTGTAGGTTTTGGTCCCTGAAATAAGAACATTAGAATTAAGATAAGATAGAAAGATCACATAAGATAGGAATATGAAGGTTGGGATTTAAATAGTTTTAGATTAGGAGTTTATAAGTTCTAGGAATTCTGAGTGACCCTTTTTATTGCTTTGTTACATTATCAGATGGCATCATCCGCATCTTTTGAGAGGACTATTGTGACGCCCTCCAAACACGGGGTCTAGATTTGGGGGTCACTCGCCAATAAACTAAAATAAAATAATCACAGCGGAATAATATAATAAATACGACCCCTTTACCTGCACTGGATCGATCACAGGTTATAGTATGGAACAGGCACTACTACAAATCAAGTGTTATTACAAACCATAGTTTAATTAGTTTTACAACTTATTCAAATTTTATTACAAACCTCTAGACTAATTAAGTATCCCAAACTGTCTACCTGGAAACACACCAACTATTTACAAACACATAACCTCTGGTCAGACCTGGAACTTAAGCTTGCCCTGGCCTAGCTGAAAGAATCAAGATAAGAAACAAGTATGAGCGAAAGAAATGCTCAGCAAGTAGTAAATAGCTTATGATTTGGAATAACAACAGTATATCTGATGAACAAAACCAACTACAATAACTGAACAGTATCAAAACTGATATAAATTTGATAATAAACAACATTTGCAACATATTATGTTTTGGGATTGGAATCCTCGAACGACGGTGTGTTGCCGCCGGTGATCAGCCGCGGAGCAACACCGGTATGCCGAAGCATATCCAACTAAACAAAAGGTACCCAAGGCACATATTGGCCTAGCAAGGTGTTATATCCTGTATAACACATAGCTCACACTGGACCGCCGTCACGGCCTCTTACGCAACCATCCAACCCATAAAACCATTTTCCGTCAAAGGAGTCGAATCAAATGACATCCTTAACAACATAACTCCCCATTTCTCATGGTCCGGAGTTTTCTCAACAACCAATGGCGAAATAACCAGAACAATTAGTTATTCGCTAGTCTCAATTCAAAGCTTCACTGTATCGAGTAAGTTATAGCAAAATGTAAAAATATTTAACTATTCTGAACTTAGAATAGTAGAGAAATTGAAAGGATAAATTCAGAGTCAATAACACTTGAATGGTATGTGAACATATAAATATTTGCATAATAAGATTCAAAATAAACGTCACTGGAACAATAAGTGAAGTTAGGGTACTTGCCTGGTATGCTCAATAACCTCTTACTTTAACTCTGTTTCTAACTGCTGGCTACTATCTCCGTCTAACACTTGACTGCGCTCCTTGCTACTCGATTCTATAAACAAAAGGACTATCTTAAGTGACAGAACTAAACTCAATCGACGTAACTCTACGTCTTGACATCTACCCGACCGTTTATAACTAAACATGGCATAATAAACTGTAAACAGATAGCATGTATATCACGTAACATATAATCATGGCATTTATATAACACGTACTCACATATTTCATGTAATACATAAGTCAAATCATTAAAAGATACGTCTCAGTGCATTCAGAATGAAAATTAGGTCAATATTAGCATTTACCAATCAAATACCGACTTAAACTGATACACAAATCAAATGACATTGCAATATAAAAGAAATTAGGTCTCAAAAGTATTTTTATTGGAAGCGCAATATTTTTCTGAGTCTGTACGCGTTCGTTTCGTATTAAACGGACGAACGGTTTAATTATTATGAATAAAATAAGAAATAAATAGATTTAAATCAATTAATAATAATATTAATTGATTTTTAAATACCAAAATATAATTTTTAAAACCTAAAAATAATTTTTAGAATTTATTGGAATTAATTATAAATAATTTACATTTATTTAACTATTTATAAATAAAATTAACTGATTAAATGATTTTTAATCAATTAATTGAATTCATAAATAATTAACTAAAATAAATTATAAATAATTAAATCAAATTAGATTTTTAAAAATAATAAAAGAAAATAATTTTAGGAATTTAAAATAATTAAGAAAATAATTTTTTTTTTTTTTAAATTTAAAGTAATAAGTAAATGATTTTTGGAAATCAAATAAATGATTTTTCTAAAACTAAAATTAATTTTCTGAATAAATCTTTAAAATAAAAGCAGAAACAAAATTCAGGTGGGGAATTTGGGGAAAAATAAATCAAAAACGGGTCATCTCTCGGGTTTTAAAAACGGGTCAGGGTTAGGGTTAGGGTTCGTAGGCAATTGGCTGGGGAAGACGACCGGAACGGTGGTCCAGTCGCCGGAATCTGGGTATTTCCAGAATCCGGCCGACGACCGGCCGAACCGTCGTCCTCAACACGGCTGAAAACCCCATCATTTCACCCTGTTTTTGCCACTAAAACGTCCTAAACTCCGTCCTCTAGCTTCTAGTAATCCCAACAAGGTCAAACAATCCCGGAATCAAAATTCCGTTCAAAAACCGATCAACTACAACCATTATCCGGTGACCTCGACCCAGACTACCGGAAACCTTCATTTTCTAACCAAATTCAGTGGTTCAACTACCAAATTAAAGCGTAATTCATGTAGAATCTGTTCCTAAGCTTCAAACTAACCTAGAATCAAGCATATCTCCAGAATTTCGATTTGAAAAACTTAAAAACCAAGAACTTTGAACTTTATCATTTCTTAACCAAAATCAACAAAATTAAACACCAAATCATTCCTCACAGCCTCAAGAACATTAATCAATGATTAAAAACATCAAACAACCATCCTATGATCAAAACCAAATTTAAATAGAAAAAAAATGAAAAAAAACGAAATCACAGAAGGATTAACCTCAGTTACTGATGTTGATATCAATAGATAGAGCTTCAAGAGAGCTTTAAATTGACTATTCGAGCGTCACAAACGGATCCCGGAATCACCTTCAACTTTGGGTTTTAATTACTGCCCTCAAGAACACCCCCAAGAACAATTCTTGGTTTTCTGTTTATATATATTTTTTTTTCTGAATTTTTATAAAAAAAATAAAAATAAATAAATAAATCTGCTAATCTGATCAGCTATTATATATGTACATAAAATTTATATCCCTAAATAAATTAAGGGTGTTTTTATCCCCTAATTATAATAATTAGGACCCCAAAATAATAATTACGGGGAATAATTTTTAAAAACGATAAAATACAAAATTAATGTCAAAATTCTCCGAAAATTGCGAATAATTCAAAAATACAAAAATAAAGGGTATTTGAAATACAAAAAAAATTTATAAAAATAAAAACATCGATTTTGTGGGGTTTGACGTCCTGGTGGGGTCCCGGTCCGTTGCTTTTTGAAAAACGGAAACGATCCCTAAATTATCAGAAAATCCCGAAAATACGTAAAATACATTCAAACGTGAATAAAATCAAATAAAACAGGTATCTTAATAAAGACGCTGATAAATACGCGTCCCGATTGCAGATAAATTCATATAATTGCAATTTAAACATATTTTTAATCAATCGAAAAAATTTCTGGCCCGCACAGAAACACACATAACAGTTATAACATCTCATATCATAGAAACAATTACTTTAAATTTATAAAACAAACAATATTTATTTATTTAACATGTAATATTCACATAATTTTCCCGGATATTACATCCTTCCCCCCTTAACAGGATTCTGTCCTCAGAATCAGCCTAGGAAAATAAATGAGGATACTTGGTTCGCATTTCGCTTTCCAACTCCCAGGTCGACTCTTCAACCTTGGGATTCCTCCACAAGACTCGCACTAAAGATACAGACTTATTCCTAAGCATTCTTTCTTTCTTATCTAAAATTTGCACTGGTTGCTCTACAAAAGACAAATCTGGCTGGATCTCTATTGGCTCGTATTCTATCACATGATTCGAATCAGGCAAATAACGCTTCAACATTGACACGTGGAACACGTTGTGAATATGCTGCATGTGAGGTGGTAACGCTAATTCGTAAGCAACCTTTCCCACACGCTTCAAAATCTCAAAAGGGCCAACATAACGCAGACTCAGCTTTCCTTTCTTTCCAAATCTTGATAAACCTTTCCAAGGAGAAACTTTTAATAACACTGCCACTCCAACTTCAAATTCCATATCTTTTCTGGTAGGATCAGCATATTTGCGTTGACGATCTTGAGCTGCTGTTAATCTTTTCCGAATGAGTTCTATTTTCTCCTTCGTCTGTTGAATCAATTCTGGACCCAAAATCTTTCTTTCACCAACTTCTTCCCAACATATTGGAGATCTGCATCTTCTACCGTACAAAGCTTCGTAAGGTGGCATTCCAATACTGGCATGATAGCTGTTGTTGTAGGAGAATTCAACTAATGGCAAATGCTCGTCCCAACTACCTTCAAAATCTAGTGTACATACCCTTAGCATATCTTCAATAGTCTGAATCGTTCTTTCACTTTGACCGTCTGTCTGCGGATGATACGCGATACTCATGTTCAGCTTCGTTCCGAGACAATCTTGAAAACTTCTCCAAAATCTTGAGTTAAATCGAGGATCTCTGTCTGAAACTATGGATACTGGAACTCCGTGTCTTGTCACAATTTCTTTAAGATATAACCGTACCAATTTATCCATTGAGAATCTCTCGTTGATAGGAAGAAAATGCGCTGACTTCGTCAATCTGTCGATAATAACCCAAATAGCATCATGATTCTCCCTGGTCCTCGGTAATCCAACTACGAAATCCATCGCTATATGCTCCCATTTCCATTCTGGAATGTCCAATGGTTGTATCAGTCCACTGGGCCTTTGATGTTCCGCTTTGACTCGCTGGCAAGTGTAACACTTACTTACCCATTCTGCAATTTCTTTCTTCATGCTTGGCCACCAAAAGTTTTCTCTTAAGTCTCTATACATCTTCGTACTTCCGGGATGAATTGAATATCTAGAGTTGTGAGCGTCTCGAAGAATTTCATCTTTCAGCTCGGCTACATTGGGTATCCATATTCTGGAAGAAAATCTTAATATCCCTTTATCATCCTTTTGACTTCCTATCTCTTCTCCTGTCAAACTGTCTCGTTCATGGCTCATAACTTCCTCCTGACATCTTTTAATCTTCTCTAATAATTCTGGTTGAAAAGACATTGCACACAACACCTCTGTAGACATACTTGGAATATTAACCTCTATTTCCAGCTTCTCAAATTCCCTGATTAATTCCTTGGATGAAGTTATCATGTTCAACCTTTCTTTTCTGCTCAGCGCGTCGGCCACCACATTTGCTTTGCCTGGATGATAGTTAATAGTATAGTCGTAATCCTTGATTAGTTCTAGCCATCTCCTCTGCCTCATGTTCAATTCCTTCTGGGTAAAGATATACTTCAAACTCTTGTGGTCCGTGTAGATCTCACACTTTTCCCCATAAAGATAATGCCTCCAAATCTTCAATGCAAATACTATAGCTGCCAATTCCAGATCATGCGTTGGATACTTCTCTTCATGTGGTTTCAATTGTCTTGACGCATAGGCTATCACCTTGTCATGCTGCATCAAAACACATCCCAGTCCTTTGTACGATGCGTCACTATAAATTACAAAATTTCCTTGATCATCTGGCAAGACTAGCACTGGAGAAGATACTAATCTATTCTTTAATTCCTGGAAACTTTCTTCGCATTTCTCATCCCATTCAAATTTCTGGTTCTTCCTGGTGAGCTTTGTCAATGGCGTAGCTATCTTTGCAAAATCTTGCACGAATCTTCTATAGTAACATGCCAATCCCATGAAACTTCTTACTTCCGTTGGTGTTTTTGGCCTCTCCCAGTTGATTATGGCTTCAATCTTTGCTGGATCCACTTCCACTCCTTTATTGCTAATCACGTGCCCAAGAAATCGTACTTCTTTTAACCAAAATTCACACTTGGAAAACTTTGCGTATAACTTCTCATGTCGCAGTATCTCCAGAACTATCCTCAAATGCTCTACATGCTCTTCTTCTGTTTTAGAATAGATCAAGATGTCGTCTATAAACACGATCACAAATTTATCCAAATATTTCTTAAATACTCGATTCATTAGATCCATGAAAGCTGCTGGTGCGTTGGTTAATCCAAATGCCATCACTAGAAACTTATAATGCCCATATCTGGTTCTAAATGCGGTCTTCGGAATGTCTTCAGGCTTGATCTTTAGTTGATGATATCCGGATCTTAAATCAATCTTAGAAAACCATACAGCGCCTCTCAATTGGTCAAACAAATCATCGATCCTTGGTAACGGATACTCGTTCTTAATGGTTAGCTTATTCAGTTCTCGATAGTCGATACACAACCGCATACTCCCATCCTTCTTTTTGACAAACAGTACTGGTGCGCCCCATGGGGATACACTGGGTCTTATAACTCCTTTCTCCAAAAGATCTTGCAGCTGAGATGCCAATTCTTTCATTTCCACTGGTGCCATCCGGTACGGGGCTTTAGAAACTGGTTCTGTTCCGGGTGCTAGATCAATCGCAAATTCAATTTCTCTGTCGGGAGGTAATCCTGGTAGATCATCTGGGAAAACATCTGAAAATTCGTTGACAACTAGAATCGCTTCTAGTGCTGGAACTTCTTTACTGGTGTCTACCACATGGGCCAAATATGCTTCACAATTCCGACGCAATAACTTTTTCACTTGAGCGATCGCTAAGAACTTTTTCTCTTGCCTATTTCCTCGAAATATTATCTTCTTCTTACTATCCAAAGTTTGAAGTCTTAATTTCCTATTCTTACAATCAATCTGAGCATTATTTTCTGACAACCAATCCATTCCTAAAATAACATCAAATTCTCCCAACTTAAAAGGTATTAAGTCGGCATAGAAATGATGTCCTCCTATCTTAATATCGCACTTCGGGCACACTCGGTCGACGGAAACTTGATCCTTATTAGCTAACTCTATCATTAATGCTTGTTCTAACAACTTAACTTCGCAATGCAGTTTATCGACAAAACTTTGAGAAATAAATGATCTTGTAGCTCCAGAATCAAATAAAACTTTAGCATCTATGGATTTGACTGGAAGCGTACCTGCCACCACGTCTGAACTCTGAACAGCATCCTTCATAGTCATATTGAATGTCCTAGCCTTTGGCTGGTCCTTTGTTGGTGGTCCTTCAATCCTTGGCACATTAGCAGTTGGTTCAATTGTCTGGCAGTCCCTGGCAATATGCCCCATCTTTCCACATTTAAAGCACACTGTCCCTGATCTTTGAGCTGTAGTCTGACTTCGACACTCATTAGCATAGTGTCCCTTTTGATTACACTTATAACACAACACATTAGCCTTACAAATCCCAAAATGCCTTCTACCACAAAATTTGCACTCTGACGCAGGTGGACGATTGGGTCTCTGCTGATTTGAATTCTGAAAACGGTTGCCTTGTCCTCCATTTCCTGATTGTGGTCTCTTGAATCCCACATTCCTATTACCCTGAAATCCTGGCCTTTTGTTGAAACGACCCTGAAAATTACTTGACTGCTGACCTCCCTCTGAGGTTTCCATTTTCCTTTTCTTCCCATCATTTCCTTTCTGAGACATATCACTCCTACTCTCAATCACCATTGCCTTCTGAACCATTGCCACATATGAAGTCAACTCAAACATGGCCACTCTGTTCTGAATCCAAAACTTCAATCCCTGTTCAAATCTTCTGGCTTTCTTTTCATCTGTATCAACCTGGTCTGGCACGAACCTTGCTAACTCAGTAAACTTAGCCTCGTACTCAGCCACAGTAAGATCACCCTGGTTCAGATTCAAGAACTTAATCTCCATTTGATTCTTCATATACCTCGGGAAATACTTCTCCAGGAACAACTCTGTGAATCTCTCCCAAGTTATAAACTCACCTCCTTCCAATGCTCGCGTGGATTCCCACCAATAGTTCGCCTCGCCCTTCAGAAAGTAGCTTGCAAACTTGGTCTTCTGCTCAGTTCCTGCTCCGACTAATTCAAAATCCTTTTCCATTTCCTTGAGCCATGCATTGGCTTCCACAGGATCAGCACTTCCCTTGAACTCAGGTGGCTTCACTGCTTGAAACTGCTTAAAAGTCACTGCAGGTGGTGCTGCTGCTTGCTGCTGTTGTTGCTGTTGTTGCTGTTGTTGCTGCTGCGTAAGATGTAACATCTGCTGCTGCATCAGTCCCAACATCTGGATAATCGCTGGATCTGTACGACTCTCGGTACGATCCTCTCCTAAATTATTTCTTCTCTTTGGTGCCATTATTCTGGTAAGAAACAAGCAATATATATAATAATCTGTCAAGCATTGTGTCAAATATGTAGCAATTCCTTAGCATATTAAAGTTCGCAAACACTATCTTTTCTCAAAATATCATAAACTTGCTACCATATTAACACAAGCGACATAATTATCACATAATCCTGCTTATTATCTCGAGAATAATAACATAAAGAAAATTTACTCCGAATTATCCAAACCTTTTAAATCCTTGCTCGAAATCTTAACTAAACCAACAAAATAGCAGGGCAATGACACAAGGCCTAAAGCTAAACGCAAAACAGGAAACCTAAACAACTTAACTATAACCCAGCCCAATATCCTAAATTTAATCCTATAAAAGCTAAATTACACGCGCCAATCTTATGTGATCTTCCTATGACTCATCTATGACAATCCTACGCCTGTTTCAGTGACCATAACCTGTAGCTCTGATACCAACCTGTGACGCCCTCCAAACCCGGGGTCTAGATTTGGGGGTCACTCACCAATAAACTAAAATAAAATAATCACAGCGGAATAATATAATAAATACGACCCTTTTACCTGCACTGGATCGATCACAGGTTATAGTATGGAACAGGCACTACTACAAATCAAGTGTTATTACAAACCATAGTCTAATTAGTTTTACAACTTATTCAAATTTTATTACAAACCTCTAGACTAATTAAGTATCCCAAACTGTCTACCTGGAAACACACCAACTATTTACAAACACATAACCTCTGGTCAGACCTGGAACTTAAGCTTGCCCTGGCCTAGCTGAAAGAATCAAGATAAGAAACAAGTATGAGCGAAAGAAATGCTCAGCAAGTAGTAAATAGCTTATGATTTGGAATAACAACAGTATATCTGATGAACAAAACCAACTACAATAACTGAACAGTATCAAAACTGATATAAATTTGATAATAAACAACATTTGCAACATATTATGTTTTGGGATTGGAATCCTCGAACGACGGTGTGTTGCCGCCGGTGATCAGCCGCGGAGCAACACCGGTATGCCGAAACATATCCAACTAAACAAAAGGTACCCAAGGCACATATTGGCCTAGCAAGGTATTATATCCTGTATAACACATAGCTCACACTGGACCGCCGTCACGGCCTCTTACGCAACCATCCAACCCATAAAACCATTTTCCGTCAAAGGAGTCGAATCAAATGACATCCTTAACAACATAACTCCCCATTTCTCATGGTCCGGAGTTTTCTCAACAACCAATGGCGAAATAACCAGAACAATTAGTTATTCGCTAGTCTCAATTCAAAGCTTCACTGTATCGAGTAAGTTATAGCGAAATGTAAAAATATTTAACTATTCTGAACTTAGAATAGTAGAGAAATTGAAAGGATAAATTCAGAGTCAATAACACTTGAATGGTATGTGAACATATAAATATTTGCATAATAAGATTCAAAATAAACGTCACTGGAACAATAAGTGAAGTTAGGGTACTTGCCTGGTATGCTCAATAACCTCTTACTTTAACTCTGTTTCTAACTGCTGGCTACTATCTCCGTCTAACACTTGATTGCGCTCCTTGCTACTCGATTCTATAAACAAAAGGACTATCTTAAGTGACAGAACTAAACTCAATCGACGTAACTCTACGTCTTGACATCTACCCGACCGTTTATAACTAAGCATGGCATAATAAACTGTAAACAGATAGCATGTATATCACGTAACACATAATCATGGCATTTATATAACACGTACTCACATATTTCATGTAATACATAAGTCAAATCATTAAAAGATACGTCTCAGTGCATTCAGAATGAAAATTAGGTCAATATTAGCATTTACCGATCAAATACCGACTTAAACTGATACACAAATCAAATGACATTGCATTATAAAAGAAATTAGGTCTCAAAAGTATTTTTATTGGAAGCGCAATATTTTTCTGAGTCTGTACGCGTTCGTTTCGTATTAAACGGATGAACGGTTTAATTATTATGAATAAAATAAGAAATAAATAGATTTAAATCAATTAATAATAATATTAATTGATTTTTAAATACCAAAATATAATTTTTAAAACCTAAAAATAATTTTTAGAATTTATTGGAATTAATTATAAATAATTTACATTTATTTAACTATTTATAAATAAAATTAACTGATTAAATGATTTTTAATCAATTAATTGAATTCATAAATAATTAACTAAAATAAATTATAAATAATTAAATCAAATTAGATTTTTGAAAATAATAAAAGAAAATAATTTTAGGAATTTAAAATAATTAAGAAAATAATTTTTTTTTTTTAGAATTTAAAGTAATAAGTAAATGATTTTTGGAAATCAAATAAATGATTTTTCTAAAACTAAAATTAATTTTCTGAATAAATCTTTAAAATAAAAGCAGAAACAAAATTCAGGTGGGGAATTTGGGGAAAAATAAATCAAAAACGGGTCATCTCTCGGGTTTTAAAAACGGGTCAGGGTTAGGGTTAGGGTTCGTAGGCAATTGGCTGGGGAAGACGACCGGAACGGTGGTCCAGTCGCCGGAATCTGGGTATTTCCAGAATCCGGCCGACGACCGGCCGAACCGTCGTCCTCAACACGGCTGAAAACCCCATCATTTCACCCTGTTTTTGCCACTAAAACGTCCTAAACTCCGTCCTCTAGCTTCTAGTAATCCCAACAAGGTCAAACAATCCCGGAATCAAAATTCCGTTCAAAAACCGATCAACTACAACCATTATCCGGTGACCTCGACCCAGACTACCGGAAACCTTCATTTTCTAACCAAATTCAGTGGTTCAACTACCAAATTAAAGCGTAATTCATGTAGAATCTGTTCCTAAGCTTTAAACTAACCTAGAATCAAGCATATCTCCAGAATTTCGATTTGAAAAACTTAAAAACCAAGAACTTCGAACTTTATCATTTCTTAACCAAAATCAACAAAATTAAACACCAAATCATTCCTCACAGCCTCAAGAACATTAATCAATGATTAAAAACATCAAACAACCATCCTATGATCAAAACCGAATTTAAATAGAAAAAAAATGAAAAAAACGAAATCACAGAAGGATTAACCTCAGTTACTGATGTTGATATCAATAGATAGAGCTTCAAGAGAGCTTTAAATTGACTATTCGAGCGTCACAAACGGATCCCGGAATCACCTTCAACTTTGGGTTTTAATTACTGCCCTCAAGAACACCCCCAAGAACAATTCTTGGTTTTCTGTTTATATATATATTTTTTTCTGAATTTTTATAAAAGAAAAATAAATAAATAAATAAATCTGCTAATCTGATCAGCTATTATATATGTACATAAAATTTATATCCCTAAATAAATTAAGGGTGTTTTTATCCCCTAATTATAATAATTAGGACCCCAAAATAATAATTACGGGGAATAATTTTTAAAAACGATAAAATACAAAATTAATGTCAAAATTTTCCGAAAATTGCGAATAATTCAAAAATACAAAAATAAAGGGTATTTGAAATACAAAAAAAAATTATAAAAATAAAAACATCGATTTTGTGGGGTTTGACGTCCTGGTGGGGTCCCGGTCCGTTGCTTTTTGAAAAACGGAAACGATCCCTAAATTATCAGAAAATCCCGAAAATACGTAAAATACATTCAAACGTGAATAAAATCAAATAAAACAGGTATCTTAATAAAGACGCTGATAAATACGCGTCCCGATTGCAGATAAATTCATATAATTGCAATTTAAACATATTTTTAATCAATCGAAAAAATTTCTGGCCCGCACAGAAACACACATAACAGTTATAACATCTCATATCATAGAAACAATTACTTTAAATTTATAAAACACACAATATTTATTTATTTAACATATAATATTCACATAATTTTCCCGGATATTACAACTATTACTGAGCAAGTTGCACCAGTGATATCGCCAGTGTCAGTGGAGATTCTAGCACAGATACCTTCACCACATCTACCACAGTTACCATAGGAGCCAACACCACCAGCTCCTGAGCAACTACCAGATCCTATGGAGATGTTTGATCCTCAAGAGTTCTTTGAGCTATTACTTCCACGTCCACTACCTGTGGAGTATCAGTTTATACTAGAGGTTGAGGCAGAGTTTCCACCAGCCGCAGTATTACCTCATATGCCAGTATATGCACCAGTGTCGGAGCTGTTTCAGATGGCCCCGATCGAGGGGATGGATGAGCATGATGTGGGATTACAGTTGGGATTACCGCAGCAGGGTGTTGCTGGGATACCTGGGGTTCCATTCCAGGAGTCTGTTGGACAGGTTGCAGAGCCACACATGGTACCGTATCACGAGTACAATTTGTGAGAGAGGATGTATAGTATTGGAGATCTCAGTACAGAGAGATCATGGGGTTGTTTGACCATAGAGATAGAGGACCGTTAGCCGCACTTCATCCAGATTATATGATGAGGAATAGATTACAATAGACATTCAATAGTGCTACTCTTGAGTTAGATGCCTTGATGCATGATGGGCCACATTCTTATGCAGAGTTTCATAGAGCCACCCGTCTAGCACAGTCCGTTATTGAGATACTTCGTGAGGAGTTGAGACGCATTCCGCCAGGGTTTTGATGTATGACAGTGGGATGGGTTGTTGTATTATATATGGTATATGTAGATAGAGGCAACTATAGTATAGTGAGACCAAATATATGTGTGTATTCAGTTTTGACATGTATCGGCAGTAGTTATGATAGACCTGATGTTAGACCTTTTGTATCAAGCATTAACACCTGAGGCTGGTGTTAGATATATATAAAATAAAACTTTTTCAAACTTTTCCTTAAATTTCAGTCTTTACAACATTTACATTTACCTTACTGCTTTACAGTTTTTCCATATCTTAAATTCTGTTTTATTCAAAGCCATGTTGTTCAACTTAATTATTTTAAATTTTAGAATTATTTCAAATGATTTGTATAAATTCTGAACTGTATAAATTTCTTGTTTTGATATCAGCCAAATTATTTTTCTTTCTACTATCAACTGTTTAATAAATTGTTTAAAAGAACTATTTGTTTTATTATCAGAAGTATGGCACCAAAAAGAAAGACCAGAACTGAAACCTCCAACAGCAATTCTGAGGGACAGAATAATGATACCATGAACCACATGTTCCTTCTGATGCAACAACAGATGGTAATGATGCAGCAGCAGATGCAACAACAGTAACAACAGTTTCAGCAACAGATGTTATAACAACCACCTCGTCCTGAACCTCAGATACCACCAGTTGTGCCTGTTGTTACTTTTAAGAAGTTTCAGTCAGTTAAGCCTCCAGAGTTTGAGGGTATGACAGATCTTACTAAGGCTAGGGCTTTATTGAAAGAAATGGACAAAGCGTTTGTGCTTGTGAAAGTTAAAGAGGATCAGAAGACTGATTTTGCTAGCTATTTCCTAGAAAGGATAAGCAAATTATTGGTGGGAATCCAAGAAAGCTTTAGAAGGGGAAGGTATTGTAACTTGGGATCGGTTTACTGAGTTATTTATGTAGAAATATTTTCCTCGCTATATGAAGAACGAGATGGAAATCAAGTTATTGGAATTGAAGTAAGGGAATATGTCCGTGACTGAATATGAAACCAAGTTTACAGAATTGGCTAGGTTTCTCCCGGAACAGGTTGATACTGGGGGAAACAGGCTAAGAGATTTCAATAGGGATTGAAGCCATGGATTCGTAGCAGAATGGTAATTTGAATTGACGGCCTATACAGCCATGGTTCAGAAATCCATGATCATTAAAGGGGGAAGTGAGATGTCCCTAAAGGAAAAGGGACAAAAAAATTTTCAGAACCATTTTAAGAGGAAGCCGGGATTTCAAGCCCGAACAAATATGAATTTTAAAAGGACAAGACAAGACAATCAGAGAGCATGTTATCATTTTCAAGCTCCCAACCAGCAGGAAATCATCAGACCACATTTGCCATACTGCAAGATATGTGGTCAGAAATATACAGGTGTCTACAACGAGGCAAATATGACATGTTTCTAGTGTTAGCAGAAAGGGCACTATTCCAATAAATATCCAGCAGAGAGAATAGAAGTTACTTGTTTCCAGTGTGGGAGGAAAAAGCATATTGCCAGAGATTGTAGAGGACCAGCGATGGCAGCTAGTGTTCCGAGAGTATTGGTATTACCTCCACCCCCACAGCACAATCAGTCTAGAGCGAGAACTTGTAATATGATAATGAGAGAAGCTATGTAGAGTCCTAGTGTGATTGCAGGTACGCTTTCTATGAACTCAGTAGATGTAAAAGTATTGATTAATTTTGGAGCCACAAGATCTTTTATTTCTGAAGAATTCATTGATAAGATATGTTGTAAAATTCGATGGTTGGGAGAGACATTAATCATAAAATTAGCGAATGATGACCAAGTTATTGTAGATCGAGTTGTCCCGAATACGATATCGATATAGCCAGACATCATTTCTCAGTTTACTTGATACCTTTCAAGTTGTGAGAGTTTGATGTTATTTTAGGAATGGATTGTTTAGCCGGTAGTAATGCTTAGATCGATTGTGCGAATAAGAAAGTGGAATTGTGAACTGTGGAAAATGTAACGGTAATATTTAGGGGTGAGAAATAGCGTAAGAAATTTCTGACAATGATGCAGACTAAACGATTGCTACGACAAGGATTTAAAGTTTATGTTAGGAATATGTTGTAAACTTGGTGATAAGTTAAACAAAACACCTTAGTAGATTTAACTTAGTGAATTTTGTAGCACTCGACGAATGATCAAATATAGTCCCGACGGATGAACTTTATAGTCCCGATGGATGCATAGTGACATCCATCGAGTAAGTAACTTATGTAACAAATAAGAACTGTAGCACATTTCTGCAAACAACATGTATTAGTCAAGTAGATTGCTTAGGGTTCTGTAAGTCATTTTCACTACTAGATTGATATGCAGAATAGGTTGATTAATTGTAAATATGAGATATCTTTTAATTCTGTATAAGTGAAATAGAGTCAAGTGGAAAATAGACTCCCGGCGGATGATCTACTAGATTCCCGACAGATTATCAATAAAGCTCCCGACGGATGACATGCATAGTCCCGACGAATGATCAAATTCAAATAGCTGTTGACAGTGACAACACAGTCACATGCGTTGGGTGTTTGCAAAAGGAATTTGGAAGCCTATTAAGCAGGAATTTAAGAACAAAGAAGTATTACCATATCCATGCAATTGTGAAGATATTCAAAGATGCTGGAATGGAGTAGTGAAGTAGCATGGAGTTAGACTAGATATATTTTGTTTTATTATCTTAACTTATTGTCATGTAAACTTGGTGATATATAAACCAAGTGTAGAAAGTAGAACAATTAACTAAGAAAGTTTATTTTCAGAGAAGCATATCAAGCTGTATTCTCTAAGCATTTCTCTGTAGTTTAGTTGTTCAAGCTTGTAAGCAGTTGTGAGATATTCAAAGCTTCACAGAGTTCTCAATTTGATATAAATATATCTGGTGGATCCTTTCAAATCCACCAGAAAGTTTTAAAAGCTTGTGGTTTTATTACTTAGTATTTTGATTTCCATCACTCTTTTATTCCTTACCATTGCTAATCGAACATTGTTATATTTATCAAGTTAGAATATTCTTCAAATTTGAAAAAGTAGCCAGAATTACATTCAACCCCCTTCTGTAATTATTGTTGTATTGTTAGGGAATAACAATTGGTATCAGAGCAAGCTCTTGAAGAACAAAGAGTATAAAGATCGCAATAAACAACAAGATGAACAAAAAGGATGTTAGAGTGGAAATTCCATTTCTGGACAAAGACAACTATCGCCACTGGAAGGTGAAGATGCACCTACATCTTCTTTCTCAAGATGAGGCCTATGTGGATTTCATAGAAAGAGGTCCTCATGTACCAATGAGAGCTGCAATTAGCAATGAACCATCTGTTCCAAAATCTAGGCATGAATGGTCAGACCCTGATATTGAACAAGTCAGGAAGGATAAGAAGGCCATGAATATATTGTTCAATGGAGTTGATGGTGATATGCTTGATGACATCATTAACTGTAAAACAGCTAAAGAGGTTTGGGACACAATCCAGATTATTTGTGATGGTACTGAGCAAGTAAGGGAGAATAAGATTCATCTACTGATTCAGCAATATGAACATTTTCACTGTGAAGAAAGTGAGACTCTCACTGATATTTTTAGTAGATTTAAAAATCTACTAAATGCTTTGAAGTTGTATGGAAGAGTCTATCAAATAAAAGACTCTAACATCAAGTTCCTTAGATCTCTTCCAAAGGAGTGGAATCCAATGACAGTCTCATTGAGAAATTCACAGGATTACAAGGAGTTCACCTTGGAGAGACTTTATGGAATCCTGAAAACCTATAAGCTTGAAATAGAGCAAGATGAAAGGATGGAGAAAGGAGGGTCAATAACACTGGTTGCTGAGTTAGAGAAGGAGAAAGAGATGAAGGTAGAAGCTGTTGAGTCTATATCAAAGGTTTGCGAAAGCAAGGGTAAAGGGCTTGTAGCTAAAAATGAAGATCAATTGAGCCAAGATGACATGGATGATATTGATGAACATCTAGCATTCTTATCCAGAAGATTTTCCAAGCTCAAATTCAAGAAGAATTTTGGAGCAACTAAGCCAAACAGAAACATGGTTGACAAGTCAAAATTCAAGTGTTTCAAATATGGCTTGGCGGGTCATTTTGCTAGTCAATGTAGAAAGTCTGATTCCAGGAAAAAGAAGTTTGAGCCTGTTGATTATAAACAGAAATACTTTGAGTTGCTAAAACAAAAGGAAAGGGCTTTCATCACACAGGAGAATGATTGGGTTTGCAGATGGATTGGATGAAGATGAAGAAAAAACTATGTCAATCTAACCCTAATGGCCAAATCTGATGAAACAGAAACAAGTTCTTCAAGCAATCAGGTAATCACCACTAACCTAGCACATTTATCTAAAGCTGACTGTAATGATGCAATAAATGACATGTCCACAAAATTATATCACCTGCGTCTTACATTTAAGTCCCTCACTAAGGAAAATGCTAAAATTAAAGAAAACAATTTGTTTTTAAGTGAGAGGAATAATGTGCTAGAGTCTCACTTTATTGAGTTTGAAAAATTGAGAATTGAGTGTAAGATTGCTAAGGATGAATTAACTGAGTCCTTAAAGAAAGAAAAAATTTAAAGAAGCAGCTTGAACGAGAACAGGAAGTGATTAAGGCATGGAAATCATCCAGAGATGTTCATGCTCAAATCACTAAAGTTCAAGGTATTGAGTCCTTTTGTGATGTAGCCTGGAAAAAGAGTAAAGAGAAGCTTGAGTCCAATTTGGTTGAAGGATTGTTGACAGATGTGGACTTGACGGATGATGAAAATCATCTGTCTGATAATCAAATGGATTATCCGTCGAGTGACAAGGAGTCACATACGTCGGTTGTGAGTGAACCAGTTAGCTAAGTTGAATGAGAAATATGGATCAGTTTCTAAGAATTTTATTCCAGGAGAATCAAGTCAAGTCAGGAAGGAAAAGAAAGTTAATGTTGGCCATCTCTCTATGAAGTAATTGAATGACAGATTAGAAAAGATTAAGGTTAAAACAGAAGCTAAAAAGAAAAACAATAGAAATGGGAAAGTAGGAATTAACAAACATAACAACTACACACCTGATAAATATGCACCTAGAAAAATCTGTGTCAAGTGTGGTAGTGTTAATCACTTGTCTGTTAATTGCAAACTTGCTATGCCTACTTCCATGTCTGTACCCTCTTCTTTTCCTAACATAACTTCCATGCCTACCATGCCTATGAATAATATGTCTACTCAAAATTTGAATGCACCATTTTCTAATATGTCATTTGCACCTAATCCTTACTATGCTGCATTTAGTATGCCTCAAATTCCATTTAGCATGCCTTACTGGAATAACATGTTTGCAAATAGCATGCCTTTTCCTGTTAAGCAAAATATGCATGATCATTCTGTTTTAATGACTGGTTTAAAAGGTCCAACTCATATGACTAAGGATGAATCAGAAATTCCCAAGTCAAATAAGATCAAATCTAAGAAACCAAAGAACAAAGCTAACAAGGCAGGATCCAAGGAAACTTGGGTACCAAAATCAACTTGATTTGATTTTGATGTGTGCAAGGAAACAGATAGAATCTTTGGTATCTGGATAGTGGTTGCTCAAGGCACATGACTGAAGATTCTACCCTGCTCACTGACTTCAAGGAAAAAGTTGGCCCAAGTATTACTTTTGGAGATGACGACAAAGGTTATATTGTGGGATATGGCTTGATTTCAAAAGATAATGTCATCATTGAAGAAGTTGCCCTAGTGGATGGTCTCAAGCATAATTTATTGAGTATCATCCAGCTTTGTGATAAGGGCAACTCAGTTACTTTCAATTCAGAAGCCTGTGTTGTAACAAACAAAAAGAGCAACAAAGTGGTTCTCACTGGAGTGAGAAAAGGAAATGTGTACTTAACTGATTTCAACTCATCTAATGCAAAATCAAGAACTTGTCTTCTCAGTAAAGCAAGTCAAGATGAAATTTGGCTTTGGCACAAGAAACTGTCCCATCTAAACTTCAAAACCATGAATAAACTTGTCAAGAAAGAAGAGGTATTCCTCAAGTGGAGTTTACTAAGGATGGATTGTATGATGCCTACCAGAAAGGAAAGCAGATCAAAGCATTATTCAGAAAGAAGCTTGATTCAACAATTGAAGAGCCTTTGAAATTATTACACATAGATTTGTTTGGACCAGTCAATGTGTTGTCCATCTCAAGAAAAAGATATTGCCTAGTAATTGTGGATGATTTCTCAAAGTTCTCTTGGACATTTCCTAAAGTCTAAAGATGAAGCTAGTGAAATCATCATCAATCACATAAGGCAAGTCAACAATCTTCCTGACTTTAAAGTAAGAAGAATCAGGAGTGACAATGGAACCGAGTTCAAGAATTTTGTGATGAGATCATTTTGTGAAGAGAATGGGATTATGCATGAGTTTTCTCCAGCAAGAACTCCACAACAAAATGGAGTATTGGAAAGAAAGAACATATCTCTTATTAAAGCTGCAAGGACAATGCTTGAAGAATCAAAGTTGCCAATATATTTTTGGGCTGAAGCTGTGAATACTGCCTGCTACACTCAGAATAACTTTTTGGTCAATCAATAAAAGTGCATGACACCCTACCAATTGTTCAAGAATAGGAAGCCAACTCTAAATTTTCTTTATGTCTTTGGCTGCAAATGTTATATCTTAAGGAATCAAACTGATCAACATGGAAAGTTTAATACTAAAGTAGATGAAGGAATTTTTGTTGGATATGTTGTGGGAAAAGTATATAGAGTCTACAATCTAAGAACCAACATTGTTATGTAATCAATACATGTTGTGTTTGATGATAAAAAGATTGAAGGACTGCAAGATGGAGATTTCCATGAAAGCCTCAAGTTTGATAATATGGAGATGGTTAGTGATGACAGTGATGATGAAAGTGATCAAGAAATAGTGATTAAGGATAATGCAGAAAAATATACAACTAATGAAGCACATAATTCAACATCTGTCGAGTTACAAAATGCTTCATCCGTTGGGAGACAATCTGTCTTATCCATCAGGAGAAAATCAGCTTCATCCATCGAGATACAAAGTGCATCATCTGTCGGGATAATGAGAGAAGCTGAGAGTCAGAATAGATCACCTACATGAAGTACCCCTTTCTCAAATAAAAGATTCACAAATTCAGGGGGAGTTTCTCATAATCAAAACTCAGTCATACATCAAGACAACAATGAGGCGTATTCATCTAGAGCTAATCTACCTCAAAAAAGGAAATGTACTAAAGATCACCCTTTTGAGCTCATCATTGGTGATGCATCTTCTAGAGTCCAAACAAGGAAAGCAACTCAAGAAAAATGTCTATATAGCAGCTTCCTTTCTAAGGAAGAACCAAAGAAGGTAGAAGAAGCTTTGTTGGATCCTGATTAGATTTTAGCTATGCAGGAGCAGCTAAACCAATTTAAAAGGAACAAGGTATGGAAGCTGGTACCCAAACCTAAAGGAAAGAATCCAATTGACACCAAGTGGGTATTCAGAAACAAGATGGATGAAAATGGCATGTCATTAGGAACAAAGCAAGATTGGTTGCTAAGGGCTACTGTAACAAGAAGGAATATATTTTGATGAAACTTTTGCTCCCGTTACAAGACTTGAAGCCATCAGAATTTTTATAGCGTATGCAGCCCATGCCAATTTCAAGGTCTATCAAATGGATGTCAAAAGTGTCTTTATGAATTGAGATTTGGAAGAGGAAGTCTATGTCAGTCAGCCTTCGGGTATTGAAGATCCAAATTTTCCAGAATATGTCTACTATCTTTTGAAAGCACTTTATGGATTGAAGCAAACACCTAGAGCCTGGTATGACACATTATCAAAGTTTCTTTCGGAAAATCATTTCACAAGAGATATTGTTGATAAAACTTTATTCTTTACAAATGTTAATGGCTCTAGTATACTTGTTCAAATTTATGTAGATGATATTATATTTGGCTCTATAAATGAAAAATTTGCAAAAACTTTGTCAAATTGATGCAAAGTAAGTATGAAATGAGCATGATGGGAGAAATAACTTACTTTCTTGGTTTACAAGTTAAGCAAGTTAGTGATGGAATATTCATTAGTCAAACTAAATATATTTATTATCCTTTAAAGAAGTTTGATCTAATGGATTGCACATCAGCAAAAACTCCCATGGCCACTGCAACCAAACTTGAATTAAACACTACTGAAAAGTCTGTGGATATTTCAAGCTATAGGGACATGGTTGGCTCACTTCTGTACTTAACAGTCAGTAGGCCATATATAATGTTTGCTACTTGTCTTTGTGCTAGATTTCAGGCTAATCCTAGAGAATCTCACTTAATAGCTATAAAGAGAATTTTCAGATATCTCAAAGGAATACCAAAACTTGGCATTTGGTACCCTAGAGATTCCGGTTTCAATCTAACTAGCTATTCAGATGTTGATTATGCAGGTTGTAAAATAGACAAAAAGGTACAACATGAACCTGTCAGTTTCTAGGGAACAAGCTTGTATCTTGGTTCCGTAAAAAGCAAAATTCAGTTTCTACTTCTACAGCTAAAGCTGAATATATTGCTGCCGGTAGTTGCTGCGCATATATTTTGTGGATGAAAAACCAATTGTTGGACTATGGTCTGTAAGTGGACAGAATTCCCATTTTCTGTGATAACACAAGTGCAATTGCCATCACTGAAAATCCAGTACAGCATTCAAGAACAAAGCACATAGACATCAAGTACCACTTTATTAGGGAACATGTGATGAATGGTACTATGGAACTTCATTTTGTTCCAAGTGAAAAGCAGCTTGCAGATATCTTTACCAAGCCACTTGATGAATCCACCTTTTCAAGGTTGGTAAGTGAGTTAGGTATGCTTAATTATTCTTGAATCATTTCAGATATTTTTGAAAGTTATAATGCAGCCAGAAACTTAATTGCTTTTTCTGTGTTGGATGGAATTTTGGCTAAGTCAAAATTTACATCCCGACAGATGCTCATTATCCATCGAGTTTGATCATCCTTCAGAATATTATTTATTAATAAAAATAAATTACTTTCCTGGATTATTTTATAACCCGACGGATAATTATTTTATTTTCATCCGTCGAATTGTCTCAATCTTAGCTGTTAAATCTCTGAACATTATCCATCGGGTATACTTACAGTTTGTAAGTATAACACGACGGATAAATGACAGAATTTTGATAGTTTATTTATTTTAAATGGCTATTTTGGGCTATTTTGATTGGTTACTTTATTTCACTTTTTTATTTTTGACAGTTTATTTCTGAGATAGTATAAAAGCATAATTCATTTTTATTCTATTCTTTTATCATTCTCAAATTATTTGCTCTAACTTCTTTCTTCTCCAAAGCAAATACTCTATCTGCAAATTTTCATACTTTAACAATGGCACCAGTAGTCAAAATCATGTCCCAATCTGGATTCATCTATGAAAAGAACAACTTTATCGCTCTTGTGAACAAGGATATTCCACAATCTGGGGATTTTCACAAAATGATGGACTTTGTGAAGAGCTGTAAACTCAGTTATACTATGCTGGAATCACCCACAATCTATTGTGAAGTTATGGAGGAGAGGACAACTGTTGTGTACCAATCTTCTGACAAGACCATAACTTTCACTCTCAAAGGTAAGCAGTTTTGCATTAATAGTGACATTATCAAAGCATGCTTTCAAATTCCAGATAACACTACTACTGTTCCACACACTGATGCTAATTTAGTTACCATTCTTAATTATATGGGCTATGCACTTTCTACTTCTAAGTTAAGTGAGATTAGGAGACTAGGTCTTAGAAAGGAATGGAGCTATCTGTGTGATGTAGTTACCAAAGTATTTTCTGGTAAAGTGAGTAATTTTGATTATGTTACCATAGTCATGCTTAACATGCTTTATATGCTAGTTACCGATAAGTACTTTAACTTCAGTGACATGATCATGTTTGAGTTAGGTTATAGGTTAGGGGAACTCAATAAGAGAAGTAAAAGTGTCTATTATGGTAGATTCTTTATGATGCTTGCTAACCATCTTATTGAGAACATTATTATTGAGAACCCAACCAACAAAATGAATTGTTGGGTTCAAGAAAGGAGAATCATTGCAGATCTCAACAGAGCAAGTCACCACAAAGAGGTGCCCCTCTTCTACTTTGCAATTATGGAGGGCCCTCAGGTAAGTGAGGTAAGCACCACTGTCTCTACTCTTCGAACCTCACAAATTTCTTTGCCTTCAAGTGTAGTTATGGCATCTGTGTCAATAACCCAACAGATGCCTACCCAAGCTACCAAATCATTAACTTCAAAATCCAAAGCAAAGAAAGCCCCCTCTGGTTTCTTTCAAAAGAAACCAGTTGCAAAAACTACCAAACCCAAAGAGGGGAGTGTGAAGGAGAGTGAATTAGGTGAGGGACAGGTTGAAAGTCAAAGAAACCCTAAGGATAAGGCTAGTGAGATTAGTGTACCCAAGCCTAGCCACACCACAGTTTCCCAACAAATTATGGTTGTTAATAAGGAAATCAACTCAATTATAGTTTTATCTTCCCAAAAGGATATTATTATTGAAACAAGCTCCCAACCGGGAGCACAGACCAAGAGGGTTAGGGACACAAGTTCACCACAGACTTATGCCAGAAAGAAAAGATCTAAAACCCTTGGGGATGCACAGGGAACACACAATGCAAACTGGAGCTAAAGACTCATTCACTGCATCATCTCAAAGTCAACTTGATGTTGCTCCAATAAATGTGGAGTCACAGCCAAAATCATTGACAATTGAAGCACCTGAAACACCAAATTCACCCACACACTCATTGGATGTAGACATGATTCATACATCACTTCCAAATTCTCCATCTTTAACTCTATTGTAGAAGCCAAAAATCCAAGCAAGTGAGCATCATCTTTTAGATGATCTGTTGGCTCACTTGCCAATTCTTTCTGAGTCTATTGAGGCATCTGTGCCCAAATTTTCATCAATCTGCATAGAGTCTACAAGAGTCTCCATTCCAAACTCATTCATTTCTTCTATCCTGGTGGATATTGTTCATCCGTCGAGTAGTGATTGTATCCCGATAGATGTGCCTAACAGCAGTCATCCGTCGGATAGTCAAACTACTATCCCAATGGATGTTCCTCATCCGTCGGTACTCTCTGCACAACTTCAAATCCAAACTATTGTCACAAGTGCAGATGACCTAGTAGTAGTATAATCACTATTAGGAATAAGGGCAGGGAGTGAATTAAGTGAGAGGTTGGGTTGCTCCCAGGCAAAAGGAGAGGAAATGAGTGAACCAATGCACACCATTTCTTCAGGTCTGGAAAAAGTGAGTGAGAGGAGTCCCACCTTAGATGGTGAAGGTGAGGGTTTGAGGGTGGGAAGTCAAGGGGATCCCTTGATGCAAGAAAAGAGAGATTATAAGAAAAATGCAGGTACATGAGTGATAAGGGTGGACACCATTGCTAGTGAGTCAATGGATGTTAGTGATGTAGAAAGGGAGAGACTATTTCAGCTAGAATATTAAGCTGACATAGATTCTATCTCTCTGGATGCTAAGACATTTACTCACCCTATTACAGATTATCAAACTCTAGTTGGATAGGGCAATGAGGTGGCTGAAAAGATGTTTAACCTAGTGTATACAACTGCTTCTCTATAGAGGTCAAATGATGCAATCACTACTATGCCATCAACAACTGGAAGTGACTTTGAACTGGCTTATGACTCTTTTGGGGATGCTGGTGGGGATGATGAAGAAGACAACATGAGTATAGGGGGAGATGCAGACATTCCTTACTGGATGATAACCAAAGAGTGATCATACTCACATCTCCAATCCATATTGTTCAAGCTCATTCATGACACCCAAACAACCATTAAAGCATCCATAAATGCCAGCACAAAAAGGTTACCTATAGCACATCTTGAAGCTCTACAACTGCACAAGATTCAAGCTCTCCAACACAGTCAAAGTGTGGATGAAATAAAGCAAGAGGTTTCTGAGGTAAAATAGGACTTCATAGCAAGGTTGGATGCTAGGCATCCTGGAACCGCCATGACTGAGATAGCTCAGAAATTGAGGAAAGAAGCTTATTTAAATAGAAAGGTTGAGGCCATGGACTCTAGGTTATCTGATGTGGAGAAGTCAATGGCTAAAATAATTTATAATCAGGAAGCTCAGACTGCTCTGCTCCAACAGGTTGTGGCTGCTCAACTCCCTTCCACTCAACAACTTGATGCTAACAAAAAGGGGGAGAAAGGTTCATCAAGTGAGGGGGAGAAATAGTTCAACATTCAAGTCAACAAAGTAATTGTGCCATCAGTTGCTTTCACTAAGCCACCAGCTATGGTTAACATTGATCTCATCAATTTAGCGGCAGCAAAACTGGAATCAAATGACAAACTGCCAAAGATTGACGTAGCAACAGCTGAGAATGAACTAGATGAAAAATGGAAGAAAATTGATGCTAATATTCAAAAGAAATTTAGTCAGCTACAGAATCCAAACAAGACTTTTCATCACCATTCTCAAGTCAAACATATCTTAGTGCATGAAATGAGTCTAGACAACTTGGAAAAAGGCCAAACTTCATGCATCAAATCTCCGAAAGCTGATCTGATTCCGAGGCCTAAAATAAACTACTCAAAGTTCTCATACAAAAACCATGTGGATCTTTTGTTTGAGACACCTAGGCCAGATGAAAAGAAGCTGCTGGCAAGGTCAATTGTATTTTTCAAAGATCCATCTGATTCAGTTCAAAAGAAGAGAATTGCCAAGATCTACATGAATGGAAAAGAGATTTGTGTGGTGGTTGGACACCCTCTATTTGTAGAAGCTAAGAAGGAAGTAAAACAAAGGATAAAACTAGAAAAGAAGCAGGCTTCTCTAGATGCTAAGAAGCTCAAACGAAAGAAGGAGCAAGCTGTTATCTTGGCCAAACTTCAAGCTGTCAATTCTACAACTAAGATGTCTGAAAAACCATTTGTGATAACTGAATCTCGGAATCAACAAATGCAAAATGAACCTCCACAGAAAAGAAGATTCAGATACAAGCTTCATTCTAAGAGAAAATTGGACTTTAGTGATGAGGAAATGGAAGACTACATTCCCACACAGTCTACAACTTCAACTCAGACATCCAAGCCCTCAGTGGTACATGAAGAATTCAAGGTGGATCCAACTAAGAATTTTCATGGTGAGCCTATTATTCCCAAGGATGAGCCATTAGACTGGGAAAGTCTGCCATTTCCTAAATTCAACTTACCTATCTTCAACAAGCCAAAGAAGACAAAGATAAGAGAAACCAAGAAAAGCAAGCATGTTACTATCAGAACCAAGACCTTAACCAAACCTAAATATATAGTCAACCAGGAAGATCTCTTATATATCTGTGATATCAAGGAGTTCTCATATATAAACCTCTACTTGGATGAACTGGAAGAAGCTAAGGGAATTGATGCTCACATACATCTTCTTGAAAGATTGGTGTTTAAGTACAAGGCAGGGAAAGAAATCACATGGCCTCTTCACAGGATTCTAGAAGAAAGCCAATATGTACTGATAAAGGTCTACTCATCTTTTAAAAAGAACTTTGGTTTTAATGTGACTGCAAGGAGATTGGTTCTGAAGAAGATTGAAGAGCTAAGGAGTAATAAAGCCAAAGATGCACTTCCAAAAACTCTATCAATTCCTTTCACAGGGAAGAGAATGCATTTGAGGCCTTATTGGCTGATGGAATTCATGGATGATAAGGGAGTTAGAAGATTCTTCAGACTGGATGACCAATTGAGTATCTCTAGAAATGAGACTCTATTGGAAATGCAAGAAATGCTGGATCTATTGGAAGTTGACGAACTTGAATTCCGCAGACAACTCCAAAATAAAATAGAGGAAAATAACAGGAAGCTTGGGAAGAAATTCAGATAATCAAGGAAATAGAAATATCTGCTCATACTAGAGGAGCACCTTGATAATAATTGTGAGAACTCTTTGTACACTTTGATTTGTTCAATTTTTAATAAATATTGTAGCACTTATTAGTTTTATCTACTACTTTTTAATCTGTACTTTTAGGGTGTTTTATTATCATCAAGTTTCTCTTAATTTATGGCTACAATTCCAGTAGACATAAATTGGAGGAGATTGTTAGGAATATGTTGTAAACTTAATGATAAGTTAAACAAAACACCTTAGTAGATTTAACTTAGTGAATTTTGTAGCACTTGACGGATGATGAAATATAGTTCCGACGGATAAACTTTATAGTCCCGACGGATGACACATTGACATCCATCGAGTGAGTAGCTTATGTAACAAATAAAAACTGAAGCACATTTCTGCAAACAACATGTATTAGTCAAGTAGATTGCTTAGGGTTCTGTAAGTCATGTTGACTACTAGATTGATATGCCGAATAGGTTGATAAATTGTAAATATGAGATGTCTTGTAATTCTATATAAGTGAAATAGAGTCAAGTGGCAAATAGACTCCCGACGGATGATCTACAACACTCCCGACGGATGATAAAATAAGCTCCCGACGGATGATCAAATTCAAATAGCTGTTGAGAGTGATAACACAGTCACATGCGTTGGGTGTTTGCAAAAGGAATGTGGTAGCTTGTTAAGCAGGAATTTGAGAACAAAGAAGCATTACCATTTCCATGCAATTGTGAAGATATTCAAAGATGCTGGAATAGAGTAGTGAAGTAGCATGGAGTTAGACTGGATATATTTTGTTTTATTATCTTGTCTTATTGTCATGTAAACTTGGTGATATATAAACCAAGTGTAGCAAGTAGAATAATTAACTAAGAAAGTTTATTTTCAGAGAAACATATCAAGCTGTATTCTCTAAGCATTTCTCTGTAGTTTAGTTGTTCAAGCTTGTAAGTAGCTGTGAGCTATTCAAAGCTTCACAGAGTTCTCAATTTGATATATATATATATGGTGGATACTTTCAAATCCACCAGAAAGTTTTAAAAGCTTGTGTTTTTATTACTTAGTGTTTTGATTTCCATCACATCATTTATTCCTCACCATTGCTAATCGAACACTGTTATATTTATCAAGTTAGAACATTCTTCAAATTTGAAAAAGTAGCCAGAATTACATTCAACCCCCTTCTGTAATTCTTGTTGTATTGTTAGGGAATAACAATTTATATAGCTTATGTGTTGGATACTGAAAAGGAAAGCCCAAGGATAGAAGATATTCCAGTTGTGTGTGAATTTCCTGACAATTTTCCAAATGAACTTCCAGGATTACTGCCGGATCGAGAAATCAAATTTACTATTGATTTTGCACCAGGTACAAAACTAGTTTCGAAAGCTCCGTATCGAATGACACCAGTTGAGATGAAAGTATTGTCAACGCAATTACAAGATCATCTGGACAGAGGAATTATGAGACCCAGTGTATCCCCAAAGGGTGCGCCAGTATTGTTTGTTAAGAAGAAGAACGACATTATGCGACTATGTATCAATTATCGTGAATTGAGTAAGTTCACTATCAAGAATAAGTATCCTTTGCCCCAGATAGATGATTTGTTTGATCAGTTAAAAGGAGCCGCATGGTTCTCTAAGATAGATTTGAGGTCGGGATACCATCAATTGAAGATCAAGGCTGAAGATATTCCCAAGACTGCTTTTCGTACCAGATATGGACATTATGAATTTCTCGTAATGGCATTCGGTTTGACTAACGCATCAGCAGCGTTCATGGATTTAATGAA
The DNA here is from genome assembly GCF_009905375.1 of Apium graveolens. Lineage (NCBI taxonomy): Eukaryota > Viridiplantae > Streptophyta > Magnoliopsida > Apiales > Apiaceae > Apium > Apium graveolens. The sequence goes on along the minus strand of NC_133648.1, from coordinate 143,268,287 downwards.
CAGGGTATTCAAGAAGTACTTGGATAAATTTGTGATTGTATTTATTGATGACATCTTGATTTACTCGAAGACTGAAGAAGAACATGTAGTGATGCTTCATATCGAGGACTAGGATGCGTATTGATGCAGCACGGTAACGTAATTGCATATGCTTCCAGACAACTGAAACCTCATGAACAGAAATATCCTACGCATGACCTGGAACTAGCAGCAATCGTGTTCGCACTGAAACTTTGGAGACATTATCTATATTGTGAAAAATATGAAATCTACACGGATCATAAAAGTGTAAAGTATATCTTTATGCAGAAAGAATTCAACATGAGACAGTGACGACGGTTAAAATTGATCAAGGATTATGATGTTACAATCAGCATTCATCCAGGAAAAGCGAATGTCGTAGCAGATGCGTTAAGCCGGAAGGAGAAGTTGAATATGTTGACTTCTTCAAAAGAGCTAGCCTGAGAATTTGAGAAATCAGAAAATGAAGTTCGTATTCCAGAAGAATCCACTGAAGTGATCTATGCAATGACCTTTCTGCCAGAACTATTGGAAAAGATTCGAAAATATCAATAAGAAGTAATGAGTGAAGAACACAACAACCTAACAGGAGAAGAAATCACAAATTAAAAAGATGATAGAGGAATTCTACGATTTTCATCAAGAATATAGATACCTAATATGCCAGAATTAAAAGAAGAAATATTACGAGACGCTCACAAGTCAAGATATTCCATACATCCAGGAAGCACAAAGATGTATCGAGATTTGAAAAAAAAACTTTTGGTGGCCAAACATGAAGAAAGAAATAGCAGAGTGGGTAAGTAAGTGTTACACATGCCAACGAGTAAAAGCGGAACATCGACCAGTCAGAAATATGATCTGTTTTATTTAAAAAATGTTTCGACTTTTGATATTTATCTGTTTATATGTCTTATTTCTTATAGAGACGAGTTCTATAAATTTTGAAAAATAGGAAACGAGCCAAATATTGTTCAGTAATGCGAATAGCGAGTCGATTTTGATTCTAAACATTATTTTACACCAAGAATGACCATGTGACTTATGTGTTATGTGAATTATGTGGTTAATCGAGTCTTATTTGTTGATAATTATTATACGAGTCAATTATACGCATACGGGTAGACGAGAAGGGCTACTTGAAGTCGGTTTGAAACACGATTGAGATACGAGTTGACTAAATAAGCCTATTTCTTTGATAAAGACGAAGCCAACAAGTCGGACCGAGCAAGGGTTAGAGAACGGTGATTTTCTTGTGATAGATCACGCGAAAGACAAATTTTTCCCCTTTTCTAAATTCGGAATAGTGAATTGCTTTCAAATTCTTAATGTAGTTACACACTGATAATTCATGTTCACAAACACCGATACACAATTATTATTCATTTGTTCATATTTCATTTTGATTCCTGATTTCTCCTAATTCGTTGAATCCTCTATTCATATTCTAATAGTTTAAATATATACATATATACATATACCCTGATATATTCCGATGTTGGGATACATCAAAGCATACCAATCATTCTGGTTGCTCATCTATGGACTGGATGGTGATGATTAGGATCAAGTATACACTTTTTTTTGCTAAGTGGATCAGGTATACACTTGATTCTAAGGACCGGGAATTAACCGGATCCTTGTGTTGGGCCGAAGAGCCTGGGCACCTGAATGGATCTGTACATTGAGGTATGGATCTGCACTGTATCCTGGTTGATCAACAGGATATAGGTGTGAACTTATGCCCAGTTTAGTTTATTGATACTCCTTGATAATGGCATTTGTTCTTTTCTTGCAAGGTTATATCTTTGTCGATGAAACCAAATTACTGGTTCATTTAACTTAATTATAATACTTTGTATATATTGTGGACTTGTTGAGCAACTTATGGCTCACCCCCCCCCCTTTTTTGTTGTTATTCGCCTTATTGTTTTCAGTTAAGAAGGAAAATGAAACCTATCCGGACTCGCGGGGTTAAGAAACGAGTCAAGCAGCAGGACCCTCTAATACTAAAAGTGTTGATCCTGATTTAGGAAGAAAGCTTTGAATTATCCAAGCAGGTGTAGTATAGATAGATGTGGTGTATGTTTGAATAGAAATGAAGTTAGTTAAAATTTGTTTAGACAATGGTTTGTAATAAAGAAAGCTTTATGAGATTTTGAATGTGTTTTATAATAAAAGTAGAGTGTTTTTATTGTTTTTATACTTTAACCTAAAAAGATCCTGGTTAGTGTAAAAATGGGTTAGATATATGTTGCATAACTATTTTACAGGTTTGAATTGTTTTGGTAATTAGCGACCCCCAGATCTATACCCCAGGTTTGGAAGGCGTTACAGGTTTGGCATCAGAGCTGTAGGTTTTGGTCCCTGAAATAAGAACATTAGGATTAAGATAAGATAGGAAGATCACATAAGATAGGAATAGGAAGGTTAGGGTTTAGATAGTTTTAGATTAGGAGTTTATAAGTTCTAGGAATGCTGAGTGACGCTTTTTCTTGCTTTGTTACATTATCAGATGGCATCATCCGCATCTTCTGAGAGAACTGTTACTGAGTCAGTTGCACCAGTGATACCGCCAGTGTCAGTGGAGATTCCAGCACAGATACCTCCACCACATCCACCACAGTTACCACAGGAACCAGCACCACCAACTCCTGAGCAGCTACCAGATCCTATGGAGATGTTTGATCCGCTAGAGTTCTTTAAGCCATTACTTCCACCTCCACTACTTATGGAGTATCAGTTTATACTAGAGGTTGAGGCAGGGTTTCCATCAGCCACTGTATTACCTCATATGCCAGTATATACACCAATGCCGGAGATGTTCCTGTTGGCCCCGGTCGAGGGGATGGATGAGCATGATGTGGGATTACAGTTGGGATTATCGCAGCAGGGTATTGCTGGGATACCTAGGGTTCCATCCCAGGAGTCTGTTGGACAGGTTGCAGAGCCACATATGTACTGTATCACGAGTACAGTAATCTGAGAGAGGATGTATAGTATTGGAGATCTCTGTACAGAGAGATCATGAGGTTGTTTGACCAGAGAGATAGAGGACCGTTATCCGCACTTCAGCCAGATTATATGAAGAGGCATAGATTACAACAGACAGTCTATAGTGCTACTCTTGAGTTAGATGCCTTGATGCATGATGGGCCGAATTCTTATGCAGAGTTTCATAGAGCCACCCGTCTTGTACAGTCCGTTATTGAGATGTTTCGTGAGGAGTTGAGACGCATCCGCCAAGGTTTTGATGTATGACAGTTGGATGGGTTGTTGTATTATATGTGGTATATGTAGATAGAGGCAACTATAGTATAGTGAGACCAGATATATATGTGTGTATTCAGTTTTGACATGTATTGGCAGTAGTTATGATAGACCTGATGTTAGACCTTTTGTATCATGCGTTAACACATGAGGCTGGTGTCAGATATATATAAAATAAACCTTTTTCAATCTTTTCCTTAAATTTATATCTTTACAGCATTTACCTTGCTGCTTTACAGTTTTTCCATATCTTAAATTCTGTTTTATTCAAAGCCATGTTGTTCAACTTAATTATTTTAAATTTTAGAATTATTTCAAATGATTTGTATAAATTCTGAACTGTGTAATTTCTTGTTTTGATATCAGCCAAATTTTTTTTCTTTCTACTATCAACTGTTTAATAAATTGTTAAAAAGAACTATTTGTTTTATTATCAGAAAAATGGCACAAAAAAGAAAGACCAGAACTGAAACCTCCAACAGCAATTCTGAGGGACAGAATAATGATACCATGAACCACATGTTTCATCTGATACAACAATAGATGGTAATCATGCAGCAGTAGATGCAACAACAGCAACAGCAGTTTCAGCAACAATTTTTATAACAACCACCTCGTCCTGAACCTCAGATACCACCAGTTGCGCCTGTTGTTACTTTTAAGAAGTTTCAGTCAGTTAAGCCTCCAGAGTTTGAGGGTACGGCAGATCCTACTAAGGCTAGGGCTTGGTTGAAAGAAATGGACAAAGCATTTGTGCTTGTGAAATTTGAAGAGGATTAGAAGACTGATTTTGCTAGCTATTTGCTGAAAGGATAAGCAAATTATTGGTGGGAATCCAAGAAAGCTTTAGAAGGGGAAGGTATTGTAACTTTGGATCGGTTTACTGAGTTATTTTTGGAGAAGTATTTTCCTCGCTATATGAAGAACCAGATGGAAATCAAGTTCTTGGAATTGAAGTAGGGGAATATGTCCGTAACTGAATATGAAACCAAGTTTGCGGAATCGGCTAGGTTTCTCCCGGAACAGGTTGATACTAAGGAGAAACAGGCCAAGATATTTCAACAGGGATTGAAGGCATGGATTCGTAGGAGAGTGGCATTTTGAATTGACGGCCTATACAGCCGTGGTTTAGAAAGCCATGATCATTAAAGGGGAAAGTGAGATGTCCCAAAAGGAAAAGGGACAAAAAATATTTCAGAATCGTTTCAACAGGAAGCTGATATTTTAAGCCCGAACAAATATGAATTTTAAAAGGATAGGACAGGCAATCAGAGAGCAGGTAATCGTTTCCAAGCTCCCAACCAGCAGGAAATCATCAGACCACCATTGCCATACTGCAAGATATGTGGTCAGAAATATTGTGACATGTTTCAAGTGTTAGCAGAAAGGGCATTATTCCAATGAATGTCCACCAGGGAGAATAAAAGTTACTTATTTCCAGTTTGGGAGGAAAAAGTATGTTGCCAGAGATTGTAGAGGACCAACGATGATAGCTAGTGTTCCGAGAGTATTGGTACTACCTCCACCACCACAACACAATCAGTCTAGAGCGAGAACTTTTAATATGAAGATGAAAGTAGCTGTGTAGAGTCTTAGTGTGATTACAGGTATGCTTTCTGTGAATTCAGTAGATGCAAAAGTATTGATTGATTTTGGAGCCAAAAAATCTTTTATTTTTGAAGAATTCATTAATAAGATATGTTGTGAAATTCAACGGTTGGGCGAGACGTTAATTATAAAATTAGCGAATGACGGCCAAGTTATTGTAGATCGAGTTGCCCCGAATGTGATATCGATATAGCCGGACATCATTTCTCAGTTGACTTGATACCTTTCAAGTTGTGAGATATTGATGTTATTTTAGGAATGGATTATTTAGCTGGTAGTAATGCTCAGATTGATTGTGCGAATAAGAAAGTGGAATTGCGAACTGCGGAAAGTGCAACGGTAATATTTAGGGGTGAGAAACAGCGTAACAAAATTCATGACAATGATGTAGACTAAACGATTGCTACGACAAGGATGTAAATTTTATCTAGCTTATGTGTTGGATATTGAAAAGGAAAGCCCAAGAATAGAAGATATTCCAGTTGTGTGTGAATTTCCTGATATTTTTCTAGATGAACTTCCAGGATTACCACCGGATCGAGAAATCGAATTTACTATTGATTTCGCACCAAGTACAGAACCAGTTTCGAAAGCTCCGTATCGAATGGCACCAGTTGAGATGAAAGTATTGTCAACGCAATTACAAGATCATCTGGACAGAGGAATTATAAGACCCAGTGTATCCCCATGGGGTGCGTCGGTATTGTTTGTTAAGAAGAAGGACGGCAGTATGCGACTATGTATCGATTATAGTGAATTGAGTAAGTTGACTATCAAGAATAAATATCCTTTGCCCTGGATCGATGATTTGTTTGATCAGTTAAAAGGGGACGTATGGTTTTCTAAGATAAATTTGAGGTCAGGATACCATCAATTGAAGATCAAGGCTGAAGATATTCGCAAGACTGCTTTTCGTACCAGATATAGACATTATGAATTTCTCGTAATGGCATTCGGTTTGACTAATGCACTAGCAACGTTCATAGATTTAATGAACAGGGTATTGAAGAAGTACTTGGATTAATTTGTTATTGTATTTATTGATGACATCTTGATTTACTCAAAAACTAAAGAAGAACATGCCGAGCATTTGAGGATTGCTTTGGAAATCTTAAGAAAGGAACAGCTTTACGTGAAGTTCTCAAAATACGAATTCTGGTTTAGAGAAGTGCAATTTTTGGGCCACATAATCACTAGTGAAGGTATGAAAGTTAATCCAGCAAAGATTGAAGCTATACTAAACTGGGAAACACCAAAGACACCGACAGAAGTCAGAAGTTTCTTGGGGTTAGCAGGTTATTATAGAAGATTTGTTATTGATTTTGCGAAGATAGCTACGCCATTAACCAAGTTGACTCGAAAGAATGAAAAGTTCATATGGAGTGAAAAATGTGAAGAAAGTTTTCAGGAATTTAAGAACCATTTGGTAATCGCACCTGTACTTGTGCTACTAGATGAGCAGAGAGATTTTGTCTTTTACAGTGATGCTTCATATCGGGGACTAGGATGCGTATTGATGCAACACGACAACGTAATTGTATATGCTTTCAGACAACTGAAACCTCATGAACATAAATATCATACGCATGACCTGGAACTAGCAGCAATCGTGTTCGCACTGAAACTTTGGAGACATTATCTATATGGTGAAAAATGTGAAATCTACACGGATCATAAAAGTCTAAAGTATATCTTTATGCACAAAGAACTCAACATGAGACATTGACGGTGGTTAAAATTAATCAAGGATTATGATGTTACAATTAGCTATCATCCAGGAAAAGCGAATGTCGTAGCAGATGCGTTGAGCCAGAAGGAGAAGTTGAATATGTTGACTTCTTCATAAGAGCTAGCTGGAGAATTTGAGAAATCAGAAAATGAAATTCGTATTTCAGAAGAATCCACTGAAGTGATCTATGCAATAACCTTTCAGCCAGAACTGTTGGAAAAAGATTCAAAAATGTCAAGAAGAAGTAATGAGTCAAGAAGACGACAACCTATAAGGAGAAGAAATCACAAGTCAAAAAGATGCTAGAGGAATTCTACGATTTTCATCAAGAATATGGATACCTAATGTGCCAGAATTAAAAGAAGAAATATTACAAGACGCTCACAACTCAAGATATTCCATACATCCAGGAAGCACAAAGATGTATCGAGATTTGAAAGAAAACTTTGGTGGCCAAACATGAAGAAAGAAATAGCAAACTGGGTAAGTAAATGTTACACATGCCAATGAGTAAAAGCGGAACATCGACGTCCAAACGGATTTCTACAACCACTGGATATTCCAGAATGGAAATGGGAACATTTAGCGATGGATTTTGTGGGAGGAATTCCAAGAACCAAAGCAAATCATGACGCAATTTGGATGATTATCGACAGATTAACTAAGTCAACACACTATCTTCCAAGCAACAAAAGATTTTCATTCGATAAATTAGTGCACTTATATCTCAAAGAAATTGTGATGCGACGTGGAGTTCCTGTATCCATCGTATCTGATCGAGATCCACAATTCAATTCAAGATTCTTGAGATAATTTCAAGAATACCTTGGTACCAAACTAAATATGAGTACCGCTTATCATCCGCAAATAGACGGACAGAGTGAAAGAACAATTCAAACAAATGAAGATATGTTACGTGTATTTGCGATAAATTTTGAAGGCAGTTGGGATGAACATTTACCGCTAGTGGAATTTTTGTACAACAACAGCTATCACGCAAGTATTGGAATGCCGCCTTATGAAGATTTATACGAAAGGAAATGCAGATCACCTGTGTATTGGGATGAAGTTGGTGAACGCAAAATCTTAGGTCCAGAATTGATTCAGCAAACTAAGGAAAAGATAGATCTTATTCGGAAGCGACTCGAAGCAGCGCAAATCGATAACGCAAATATGCAGATCAAGCTAGGAAGGATATGGACTACCAAGAAGGAGAGCATGTGTTAATCAAGATATCAACATGGAAAGGATTAACCAGATTTGGCAACAAGGGTAAACTGAAGTCACGATACGTTGGGCCATTTGAAATCTTGAAGAAAATCGGGAATGTTGTGTACGAGTTAGCTTTATCACCACATATGCAGCATATCCATAACATGTTTCATTGTCAATGCTTAAGAGATATAATCCTCATTCTAGACATGTAATAGAATATGATTCGATTGAGATTCAACCTGATTTATCTTATGTAGAACAGCCAATAAGAATTCTAGATCGGCAGGAGAGAGTGTTGAGAAATAAGTCTGTACCTTTAGTATGAGTTTTGTGGAAAAACCCTTTGATTGAAGAGTCAACCTGGGAACTTGAGGGTGAAATGTTAGAACAGTATCCCCAATTTTAGCGAGATTCTGAGGACAGAATCATATTAAGGGGGGGGATGTAATGACTGGGAAATTACGCTTGTATTATATCGTAATAAAGATAAATTATGTATTTTATTGTGTCATTTATGTGTAAGTAGTCATAAAACCCTAATTGCTATGTGTTACGTGTGTTCTATAACGTTTGGATATTTATCGGATATTTTATTTCATGTTAAAAGCTTCTGTATCAAAAGTTATACGACCCGAACTATATTTTAATAGATGATATTTCAAATAAAATAATTGACCTTATTTTATTAGAACGGCTTGTACCATCGCGTTATTCTAAACATCTAGATATTTTATAAATTTTCTCGTTTCGTGAAAAATAACTTTTCTAGGCCCCTTCGGGTGTTAAAAAACTCCACAAAAATCACATTTTTATTTTTATAAAATTATAGGACTTTCAAATATAACATTTCTTTGCATCTTTGAATTATTCACAATTTTTGAGAATTTTTGGCATATATATTGTATATATTAAATATTTAAAAATTAAAAATTAATACTCAAAAATTATAAATAAGGGGTAAATTAATTTTATTAGATGTATAATTAGGGCCTTAATTTTAATTACGAGTATTAGTTTTCCTATTATAAATACCCTAATTTTTATTAATTAATTATAATTAAATTATTAAAAATTCTAAAAATTCTCTATTTTCCGGGTCGGGTTTTAAATTCGGGTCGTGCAATCAAACTGTGATTTTGATCTGATTTCTGTACCAAATCAAGTCGTTCAAGTACTTAAATCAAAGGTTTTGATTTGTTCTTTCTATTTTTAATATCAATTTTATATTTTAATCTGTTATTTTTCAATTTCAATTTCTAGGGTTTATGGTTGAATTGGTACTTTTTGATTCTGGGGTTATCTGTTGAAATTGATGTTATGAATAGCTTTATATGATTGTTTCTGATCGATTTGTATCAATTAATTTATCGAATGATTGCTTGAAATGATAATTCGATTTCTAAGGTTTATACTCAATTTTGATTTGATCGTTTTTGAGTTTGAGTGATTTTTGGTTACTGAGATGTTAGGGCTTAGATTATAGAGGTTCTAAGCTTTGATTTGAGCTATTAAAATCAAAGTTTTATGTACAAACGAAGAAAATCGGGTGTTGGCCGGAGTTTATGTCGGTTTGATCGGAGGTTGGGATTCAGGGATGATTCCGGTGATTGAACGATGTGTTGGTGATGTTGAAGTGATTTGCAATCAATTCCAGTCAAGAAACAGACCAAACTATGTCGATTTTGGCCTGAAAATGAGCCATCGGAATCTGTTCCGGTCACTGGTTTCTAGGCAAAATCCGACGTGTTCTTCACGACCCGGATTCTGACCCGTTTGACCCGTCTGTTTGACCCGTGTTTGATCCAATTTGTGAGAAGTTACATTTCTGACAAGTGTTTCTGAATTTTTGTTTTGTTTTTATTTTTATTAATTAAAAAAAATAGTTTTATTTATTTTATAAATTAATTAATTAGATTTATATTATAAATAATTCTGAAATATTTTCTAAAATTTGAAATTAATTATGTCTTTAAATATTTATTTATTATTTATTTATTATTTATTAATTATTTAAAAATGATTAATTATTTAAAAATGATTAAAGTTTTTGATAATTAATCAAATTATTTTCAATAATTCATAATAAATTCATTTTAATTCCAAAAATTATGGAAAAATCATTTTTAATTCTGATGTTTTCTAAATAATTATTTAAAAATATTTTTGAGGTTTAATAATTTTGAATAATTAATTATATTAAATAATAAATGTTTTTATTCTTCTTTATCGAACAATAATGAATCGTTTATCCGATTTAAGCGAAACGAAAGCCCTTCGACTCAGAAAAATGATTTGTTTTCATTAAAAATATTTTTCAATCCTAATTTATTTTAGAAATCGGCCGACTTTCGATATTTATCTATTTATATGTCCTATTACTTATAGAGACGAGTCACATAAATTCCAAAAAATAGGAAACGAGCTCGATATTGTTCAGTAATACGAATAGCGAGTCGATTTTGATTCTAAACATTATTTTACACCTAAAATGACCATGTGACATATGTGTTATGTGAATTATGTGTTTAATCGAGTCTTATTTATTGATAATTATTATATGAGTCACTTATACGCATACGGGTAGACGATAAGGGCTACGTGAAGTCGGTTTGAAACGCGATTGAGATACGAGTTGACTAAATAAGCCTATTTCTTTAATAGAGACGAAGCCAACAAGGCGGACCGAGCCAGGGTTAGAGAACAGTGATTTGCTTGTGATAGATCGCGTGAAAGGGAAGTTTTTCCCCTATTCAAAATTCAAAATAGTGAATTACTTTCAGATTCTTATCGTAGTCACACACTGATAATTCCTGTTCACAAACACTGATACACAATTATTATTCCTTTGTTCATATTTTATTTCGATTCCTGATTTCTCCGAATTCGTTAAATTCTCTATTCATATTCCAACGGTTTATATATATAAATATATACTAATATATTTCGATGTTGGGATACATCAAAGCATACCGATCGTTCCGGTTGCTCATCTATGGACTGGATGGTGACGATTAGGATCAGGTATACACTTGATCCTAAGGATCGAGAATTAACCGAATCCTTGTGTTGGGTCGTAGAGTCTGGGTACCCAAATGGATCTATACATTGAAGTATGGATCTGCACTGTATCCTGGCTTATCAGCAGGATATTAGTGCAAACTTGTGCCCAGTTTAGTTTATTGATACTTGTCGATAATGGCCTTTGTTCTTTTCTTGTGAGGTTATATCTTTGCTGATGTAACCAAATTACCGGTTCATTTAATTTTATTATAACACTGCTTATATATTGTGGACTTGTTGAGAAACTTTTGGGTCACCCCCCCCCCCGTTGTTGTTATTCACCTTATTGTTTTCAGGTAAGAAGGAAAATGAAACCTATCCGGACTCGCGTGGCAAAGAAACGAGTCAAGCAGCGGGACCCTCTAATACCAAATATGCTGATCCCGATTCAGGAAGAAAGCTTTGAATTACCCGAGCAGGTGTAGTATAGATAGATGTGGTGTGTGTTTGAATAAAAATGAAGTTAGTTTAAAATTTGTTTAGATAATGGTTTGTAATAAAGAGAGTTTTGTGAGATTTTGATTTTGGTTTGTAATAAAAGTAAAGAGTTCTTATTTTCATACTTTAATTTAAAAATGTCCTGGTTAGTGTAAAAAGGGGTTTGATATATATTGCATAACTATTGTACAGATTTGAATTTTTTGGTAATTAGCAAGTAACCCCCAGATCTATACCCCGGGTTTGGAGGGCGCTATATAAACAGATCTGGGAAAAAATAGAGATTTTGTATGAAGGTACAGAGGAAGTTAGATCTAACCAAAGGAGAATACTGGTATCTCAGTGTGAGGGATTCATGGCAAAGCCCAAAGAAGGAATTACTGAAGTTTTTGAGAGGTTCAATAAATTAATAAATGACTTGCAGCTACATGATAAATATCATGAAGCTGAGGAAGTTAACCTAAAGTTCCTGCTAGCTCTTCCTGACCATCTTGAATAAAAGATATCAGATATTAGAGAAGGAAGAGATCGAAGCAGAATGACACTGGAAGTTCTGTATGAAATCTTGAAAAATTATGAACTTGAGATACTGAAAAGAAAGTCATTAAAGGCAAACCATGGACATGTGGTTGATGGTTCCAGTGCCTTGGTTGTACATGACAGTGAGAAAGTAAAGATGATCAAGATAATCAAGTTCCAGTTATTCAAGCTATGGAACAAAAGAACAAAGGACCTAAGAAGCAAGTTTTTTGGAACTGGAGGAAGATGAATATTACACCTTGGATGAGCTGGATGAAATGGACCAATCCATGGCTTACTTGGCAAGAAAATTTTCCAACGTAAGAGTCAAGAAGCGAAGGTTTTTCAAGAATAAGGGATAGTCTTCTAACAATAACAATTGGATACCAAAAGCTCAATATAACTCAGTTAGTAAAGGTGGCTACAAAAATTGATCTGTGGACATATCAAAGATAAGGTATTTCAACTGTGATGAGTTGGGTCACTTTGCTACTGAGTGCAGGAAGCCCAAGAAGGTGAAGAAGGACAAGGCATGTTTGGAGTTGGAGGCAAAGTATGAAGCTCTCTTGAAGAACTAGTCTGGTAAAGCTTACATTGTAGAAGGAAATAGTTGAAATGATTCCGATAATGATAAAGATGAGGAGGTTGGAAATTATGCACTCATGCCTTGGAGTAAGGAGAGTCATCATCATCAAAAATAGAGGTACCAACTCTTACTACTATTGATTTAAATACAAGTCAATATAAAGAGACTGTTGAATAGATGAGTATAGAGATGTTCCATATCCACACTAGCATGGTGGAAGTTACTGAGGAGGTTAGTAGGCTGTCAAAAGTTAATGAGAAGTTTGAGGTTGAGAAGCAAAATTTGGAACTGCAGCTTGTTGAGCTTGAAACTGTCAAGCAGGAAAATGAGTATCTAAAGAACAAGCTAAAGTGTGCTAGTGAAATAGAAGCTGTGTTGAGGGAAAAAATAGAAAAGAATGAAGTGAAGTTGCAGTCATTCAGGAATGCTTCTCAGTTAGTTGGTCAGTACCATGAGAAAAATAAGCCATGTGCTAATATAGCCATTATCCTAGACTATGATGCTTTGAACAACAATAAAAAGAATGAAGGTGACAACGACAAAGCAACTGTAAATAAAAATGTCCCAACTATGCTGAGAAAGGTTGATTCACCTCTATTCAAGGCATGTGAAGTCAATTTCAGTGAAGAGGAGTTGGTCATCAAGCAAGAACTTGCATATGAAGATAAAGAAATGAAAAATGAAGAAATCAGTTCTGCTACTGAAAGAAAGAAGAATCCCAAGGTAAACCAAGCACCTAAGACACCAGTCAAGGAAGTCAAGACTGAGAATAAACGAAGGAAGAAAAAGAACATGAATGGAAAGATAGGAGTAAACAAGAGCAACAACTTTGCATTTATTGCAGATGCCCCATAAAGCAATGTTAGAAATGTGGTTCAATAAATCATCTAACTCACCATTGCAAAAAGGAAGTTAGTAAGCCAAAAGTGGGAGCCTGCAAGTACAGTGAAGCAAATGCAGAAGACCCTTACTCTTTTTGTGACAAATTTGACTGCATACCTTGTAACATGAAAGTGATGACAAGTTGTCATAAACTGAGAGTAGATTTGAAATATGTTAATTTGAATCTACAGACAAAAAGTAAAATGCAAAATAATTTGTTCACACTGTTCCTTCTGAATCAACACATTCTAATTATGTAAATTCTGTCAGCAAGAAGAAAGTACCCAACACTGCTTGGGTAGCTAAACACACTTAATCCTCATTGTGTGTAGGGCAAAATAAAGAGAGTCATATGGATCATAGACAGTGGATTCTCAAGACATATGACAGCTGGTAAGGCCCTGCTATCATAGTTTGAGGAGATGGCTGGCCCGTTAGTGACTTTTGGAGACAACGATAAAGGTTTCACAATGGGATATGGCAAGTTAATTTCTTGAAATATTATCATTGAAGATGTAGCACTAGTAGCTGGTTTAGAAGTGAATCTCCTAAGTGTCAGTCAATTCACAGATAAAGGATTCAATGCTTCATTTGACAAAGGAGAATGCTCAATCATCAGCAAAAAGACTAGTGAGGTTGCTCTGAAAGGAGTAAGAAAGGGAAGCCTGTTTATTACAGATTTACACTCAGCAAATAAGGAAGGAATTTGTTGCTTCTACACCAAGGCATCTATAGAGCAAAGTAAGTTGTGGCAGAAAAAGCCCTCTCACCTGAATTACAATGCAATCAACACCCTGGTGAAAAAGAAGTTAGTGAGAGATATGCCAAATCTGGAGTTTGCTCAAAATGAAGTTTGTAAGGCTTGTCAAAAAGGCAAAATGAAGAAGTCAAGTCACAAGAGTAAAACTGTGAATTCCATAAGTGCACATTTGCAACTTATCCACATGGACTTATTTGGACCAGTTAATGTCTTGTCAATTTTAAGGAAGAAATATGCACTTGTGGTGGTGGATGACTACTCAAGATATACATTGGTAGAATTTATGCATTCTAAGGATTAAACTTCACACATCATAATTGAACACATAAAGAAGATTGAGAAGCAGGCTGAAGGTCAGAATTATGTGAAAAGATTGAGGAGTGACAATGGCACATAATTCAGAAATTTAACTTTAATTGAATTATGCAAAGACAGGGGCATTGTTCAAGAATTCTCAGCTGCTAGAACACCTCATTAAAATGGGATAGTTGAGAGAAAGAATAGAACACTAGTAGAGGCTGCTAGAACAATGCTGCAAGATGCCAAACTACCAACAATTTTGTTGGGAAAAAGCTGTCAACACTATATGCTATACTCAAAATATATATCTCATTAACAAGAATCTTTGCAAATCACCCTACTCAATCTTATCTAAAAGGAAGCCTACTGTGAAGCATCTTCATGTATTTGGAAACAAGTGTTATGTTTTAAAAGACAACTCTGAATATGTGGGAAAATTTGACTATAAGTTTTTTGAAGCAATTTTTCTAGGATATTCATTGGAGAGAACTTCCTACAAAGTCTATGTGATTGAACAAAAGAAAATTATGGAAAGCACATATGTGACTTTTGATAATGGCAAGTATCCAGGCTTGGAATGCCTTGATGAAAATGAAGCTGAGGCCCTTAAATTTGAAAATCTCAACATTCAAGTGATTCTGAAGCTGAAGCTGAAGTCAACATAAGCAACGGAATTGATGAACAGTCAACTGAACAAGTGAATCATGAAAATGGAAGCTCATTTCAAACACCTTAATTTGATAGCACACACTCATGGGGAGAGAGAGGAGAAAGATCTGCAAGTCATGTCAATGATGAAGAAAATATAGAAAATTCAAGTCAACAAACTCACACCAGGAAATGGGATAAGAATCACATGAGAGAAGCAATTATTTGTCATCCAAATGCTGGAGTGAGGATTAGAAGTGCAACTGCTAATGAATGTCTACATGAATGCTTTCTTTCACAAGTTAAGCCTAAGAAAACTGAGGAAGCTTTACTTGATCCTGATTGGATATCTGCTATGCAAGAGGAGCTAAATAAGTTTAAAAGAAACAAAGTTTGGGAGTTGGTTCATGCACCAAAGAACAGAAGTGTAATTGGAACAAAGTGGGCGTTTAGGAACAAAAATGATGAAAATGGGATTGTAACAAGAAAAAAAGCAAGGTTGGTTGCAAAAGGCTACTCACATGAGGAAGGAATTGATTATGATGAAACTTTTTCTTCAGTTGCAAGACTTGAAGCAATAAAGATCTTTCTTGCATTTGCTACACACTGAAACTTTAAAGTGTATCAAATGGATGTAAAGAGTGCATTCCTTAATGGTGAGTTGGAAGAAGAAGTTTATGTGTAACAACCACCTGGCTTTGAAGATCCAGAATCTCCAAACTTTGTATACAAATTACTCAAGGCTCTATATGGATTATAGCAAGCACCCAGAGCATGGTATGAGACACTGTCAGAATTTTTGCTTAAACATGGATTCACTAGAGGAACTATTGATAAGACTCTCTTCTACAAGAAACATGGTGGTGATATGATCCTAGTTCAGATCTATGTGGATGATATCATTTTTGGCTCTACTAATGAAAAGCTATATCAAATATTCTCAAAACTCATACAAAGTGAATATGAAATTAGTATGATGGGAGAGTTAAGTTACTTTCTTGGACTTCAAGTCAGTCAAAGAAGTGATGGAATCTTCATCAGCCAAACCAATTATGTTAAAGATTTACTGAAGAAATTTGGTATGGTTGATTATTCACCTGCATCAACACCTATGTCTACAACTATAAAATTGGATAAAAATAAGAAAGGAAAAAGTGTAGATATTCAGGTTATAGAGGAATGATTGGATCTTAGCTGTATTTGACTGCTAGTAGACAAGACATTATATTTGCAACATGTCTGTGTGCAAGATTTCAAGCCAATCCAAAAGAATCACATTTGATGGCTGTGAAGAGAATTTTTAAATACTTAAAGGGGACTCTAAACTTGGGATTATAGTATCCTAAGGGAACAGGATTTGAAGCTGTTGGATACACAGAAGCAGATTTTGCTGAATACAGGGTTGATAGAAAGAGCACTAGTGGAAGCTGTCAGTTTCTTGGACAAAGAATTGTATCCTGGCATATCAAGAAACAACAATTTGTGTTAACTTCCACATATGAGGCTGAATACATAGCTGCTGGAAGTTGATGTGCTCAAGTTAATGTTACACAAAATTCCAATATGTGTGACAATACTAGTGCTATATCTATTATAACTAATCGAGTTAATTATTCTAGAACAAAGCACATTGATGTAAGGTACCATTTTATTAGAGAACATGCTGCAAATGGTACCATTGAGCTCATTTTTGTACCAACAAAAACACAATTAGCTGATATTTTTACTAAACCTTTGGATGAAGTAACTTTCACTAGACTTGTAGGTGAAATTGGTAATGCTTCTATGGTAATGCTTCTATATTCTCTAAATCCTGCAATTAGGCCTCCACATTCCATTTGCAAACACCCGACGTATGTGACTGTGTTGTCACTGTCAACTACGATTTTGAACTATTATCATCCGTCGGGACTATGTTGGTCATCCGTCGGGAGCCAAGTTGATTATCTGTCGGGACCCTTTGTAGATCATCCATCGGGAGCCTTTCGGTCACTTGACTCTATTTCACTTATACAAAATTACAAGACATCTTATATTTACAATTAGCCAACCTATTTTGCACATCAATCTAGTAGTCAACATGACTTAAAGAATCCTACAGTATCTACTAATACATTGTTGTTTGCAGGCATGTGCTACAAGATTTATTATTACATAAGCTACACTCTCGATGGATGTTCAGATGTCATCCACCGGGACTATAAAGTTCATCCGTCGGGACTATTATAGAACATCCGTCAAGAGCTATAAAAACACTAAGTTAAATCTACTAAGGTGTTTTGTTCAACTTATCATCAAGTTCACAACATATTCCTAACAATCTCCCCCAATTTATGTCTACTGGAATTGTAGCCATAAATTAATAGAAACTTGATGATACCAAACACCCTAATGTACAAATTGAATAATGGTAGATAAAACTAGTAAGTGCTATAGTTTATTTGAAATTTGAACAAAGTAAACTATACAAAGAGTTCTCACAATCATTTTCAAGGTGCTCCTCTAGTCTGAGAAAATGTGATTTATTTTCTTGATTTTCTTGATTTCTTCCCATGCTTCCTGTTGTTTTCTTCTATTTGATTTTGGAGTTGTTTGTGAAATTTAAGTTCTTCAGCATTTGATAGATCCAGATTTTCTTGCATTTCCAATAGAGTCTTATTGCTTGAGATGCTCAATTGATCATCCATTCTGAAGAATCTTCTAACACCTTTTTTATCCATGAATTCCATCAGCCAGTAATGCCTCAAGTGCACTCTAAAACTTGTAGACTGACAGACATAGACTTCCTCCTCCAAATCTCCATTCAGAAAGGCACTTTTGACATCTATTTGATAGACTTTGAAATTGGCATGGGCTGCATAGGCTAAGAAAATTCTGATGGCTTCAAGTCTTGCAACACGAGCAAAAGTTTCATCAAAATCTATTCCTTCTTGTTGACAGTAGCCCTTAGCAACCAATCTAGTTTTGTTCCTGACAACTATTCCATTTTCATCCATCTTGTTTCTGAATAATCATTTGGTGTCAATAGAATTTTTTCCTTTAGGCTTGGGTACCAGCTTCCATACTTTATTCCTCTCAAATTGGTTTAGCTCCTCTTGCATAGCTAAAACCCAATCAGGATCCAACAGAGCTTCTTCTACCTTTTTAGGCTCTTCCTAAAATAGAAAGCTGCTGTATAGACATTCCTCTTGAGTTGCTTTTCTTGTTTGCACTCTTGAGGACACATCCCCAATGATCATTTCAAAAAGGTGATCTCTAGTCCATTTTCTCTGTTGTGGTAGATTAGCTCTAGATGAAGATGCCTCATTATTGTCTTGATGTGTGACTGAGTTTTGATTAGAAGAAACTCCCCCTGAGTTTGTGGATCTTTGATTTGAAGAAGGAGTCCTTTCTGTAAGTGATCTATTTCGACTCTTAGCTTCTCTGATTATTCCAACGGATGATGTAATTTGTATCCCGATGGATGAAGCTGATTGTCTTCCGACGGATGATGCATTTTGTACCTCGACTGATGCTGAATTTTGTGCATCATTGGAGATAGACTTTTCTGCATTATCCTTAGCCACTATTTCTTGATCACTATCATCATCACTATCATCATAAATTATCTCAACATTTTCAAATTTAAGGCTATCATGAAAACCTTCATCCTTTAGTCCTTCAATCTTCTTATCATCAAACACAACATTTAAATATTCCATAACAATGTTTGTCCTTAGATTGTAGACTCTATATTCCTTTCCAACAACATATCCAACAAAAATTCCTTCATTTGCTTTAGCATCAAACTTTCCATGTTGTTCAGTTTGATTCCTTAGAATGTAGCATTTGCATCCAAAGACATGAAGAAAATTTAGAGTTGGCTTCCTATTCTTGAGCAATTGGTAGGGTGTCATGCATTTTGCTTGATTGACCAAAGAAATATTCTGAGTGTAGCATGCAGTATTCACAGTTTCAGCCCAAAAATATGTTGGTAACTTTGATTCTTCTAGAATTGTTCTTGCAGCTTCAATAAGAGATATGTTTTTTCCTTTCCACCACTCTATTTTGTTGTGGGGTTCTAGCTGCAGCAAACTCATGCATAATCCCATTCTCTTCACAAAATAACCTCATCACAGAATTCTTGAACTCAGTTCCATTGTCACTCCTGATTCTTCTTACTTTGAAATCAGGATGATTGTTGAGTTACCTTATGTGATTGATGATGATTTCACTAGCTTCATCTTTGGATTTTAGAAAATATGTCCAAGAGAACTTTGAGAAATCATCTACAATTACTAGGAAATATCTTTTCCTTGAGATGGACAACACATTGACTGGTCCAAACAAATCCATGTGCAATAGTTGCGAAGGTTCTTCAATTGTTGAATCAAGCTTCTTTTTGAATGAAGCTTTAATCTTCTTTCCTTTCTGGAAGGCATCACACAATCCATCCTTTGAAAACTCCACTTGAGGAATACCTCTGACCAATTCTTTCTTGACTAGCTCATTCATGGTCTTAAAGTTTTGATGGGACAACTTTTTGTGCCATAGCCAACTTTCATCTTGACTTACTTTACTGAGAAGGCAAGTTATAGATTCTGCATTTGTTGAGTTGAAGTTAGCTAGATACACATTGCTTTTTTCCACTCCAGTGAGAACCACTTTGTTGTTTTTCTTGTCAGTCATAACACAGGCTTCTACATTAAAGGTAACTGAGTTGGCCCTATCACAAAGTTGGCTGATACTCAACAGATTGTGCTTTAGTCCATCCACTAGGGCAACCTCTTCAATGATGACATTATCTTTTGATATCAAGCCATATCCCGCAGTATAACCCTTGTTGTTATCTCCAAAAGTGATACTTGGGCCAGCTCTTTCCTTGAACTCAGTGACCAGGGTAGAATCTCCAGTCATGTGCCTTTAGAACCCACTATCCAAATACCAAAGATTCTTTATGTTTCCCTACGCACATCAAAATCAAATCAAGTTAATTTTGGTACCCAAGTTTCCTTGGGTCCTGCCTTGTTAGCCTTTTTCTTTAGTTTCTTAGGTTTAATCTCATTTGACTTGGGTATTTCAGATTTATCCTTTGTCATTTGAGTTGGACCTTTGAAACCATTCAGCATTGCAAAAATTATCATGCACAGGTTGGTTAACATAAAAAGGCATACTTTGTGAAAACATGTTATTCTAAATGGCATTTGTGGCATACTAAATGCATCATAATATGGATTGTGTACAAATGGCATATTAGCATACTATGCATTCAAATTGTTTGCAAGCATAACATTAACAGGCATTGTAGGCATGCTGGGAAATGAAGGTGGTACAGACATAGGAGTAAGCATAACGAGTTTGCAATTAATAGACAAATGATTAACACTACCACACTTAACACATATTTTTCTTGGTGCATATTTCTCAGGTGTGTAGTTGTTATGTTTGTTAATTCATACTTTCCCATTTCTATTGTTTTTCCTTTTTGACTATGCTTTCACTTCAATTTTCTCCAATCTGTCATTCATTTGCTTGATAGACAGATGACCTACATTGACTCTTTTGTTCTTATTTACTTGAATTGTTTCTCCTGTAACAAAGTTCTTAGAAACTAATCCATACACTTTCATTCAACTTAGCTAGTTTAGCTTTGCTAACTGGTTTACTTATACTCAACGGATGTGGCTCATTGTCTCTCGACGAATAATCCTTTTGATTATTCGATGGATAATTTTCATCATCCGTCGAGTCCACATCAGTTAGAAGTCCTTCAACCATATTGGAATCAAGCTTCTCCTTGTTCTTTTTTCAGGCTGCATCACAGAATGATTTTATACCTTGAACTTTAGTGATTTGAGCATGAACATCTTTAGATAATGTCCATGCCTTAATCACTTCCTGTTCTCGCTCAAGTTGCTTTCTTAAAATTTCATCTTTCTTTAAGGATTCAATTAGTTCATCTTTAGCAATCTTGCATTCTATTTTCAATTTTTCAAACTCAACAAATTGAGTCTCTAGCACATTATTTCTTTCACTTAAAAACACATTATTCTCTTTAATTTTATTGTTTTATTTAGTGAGAGACTTGAGTGTAACACGCAGGTGATATAACTCAGTAGACATGTCATTTATGGCATCATTACACTCAATTTTAGATAAATGATCTAGGTTGGTAGTGATTACCAGATTGCTTGATGAACTTGTCTCTATTTTATCTGATTTGGCCAAAAGTGCTAGATTAAAATAGTTAGTATCTTCATCCTCTTCCAATCCATCTGCAGCCCAGTCATTTTCTTGTGTAATGAAAGCCCTTTCCTTTTGCTTGAGCAACTCAAAGTATTTTTTCTTATAATCAACAGTCATAAACTTCTTTTTACCAGAATCAGGCTTTCTACACTCACTAAAAAATGACCTGCCAAGCCACATTTGAAAAACTTGAATTTAGACTTATCAACCATGTTTCTGTTTGACTTAGCTGCTCTAAAATTCTTCTTGAATTTATGCTTGGCAAATCTATTTGATAGAAAAGCAAGATGCTCATCTATGTCATCCATGTCATCTTGACTAAGCTGGTCTTCATGCTCAGCTACTAGTCCCTTTCCTTTACCTTCACAAACTTTTAAGTTTGGTGCAGATTCATCAGTTTCAACCTTTATCTCCTTCTTCTTTTCTTGCTCAGCAACTAGTGCAATGGACCATCCCTTCTTTCTTCCTTTCTCCATCTTCTCATCTTGCTCTATTTCAAGCTCATAGGTTTTTATGATACCATACAGTCTATACAAGGTGAACTCCTTGTAATCTTGAGAATTTCTCAATGAGACCGTCATAGGCTTCCATTCCTTTGCTAGAGATCTAAGGAATTTGAGGTTTGAGTCTTTTATTGATAGACCCTTCCATGCAATTTTAGAGCATTCAGTAGTTTTTGGAATCTACTGAAAATGTCAGTGAGTGACTCACCTTCTTCACTATGGAAATGCTCATATTGCTGAATCAAGAGTTGCATCTTGTTCTCCCTTACTTGCTCAGTTCCATCACATATAACTTAAATTGTATCCCAGATATCCTCAGCAGTCTTGCAGTTTATGATGTTGTCAAACATGTCACCATCAACACCATTAAACAAAATGTTCATGGCCTTTTTATCCTTATGAACTTGTTCAATATCAGAATCAGACCATTCTGCTTGTGGCTTTGGTACAGATGCTTCATTTCCTGTAGCAGCTCTCATAGGGACATGTGGACCTTTCTCAATGCAGTCCACATACGCTTCATCTTGAGATATGAGATGCAGGTGCATCGTTACCTTTCAATGGTGATAGTTGTTTTTGTCCAGAAATGGAATCTTTACTCCAACATCTTTTCTGTTCATCTTGTTGATTGTAGTGATATTTACACTCTTTGTACTTCAAGAGCTTGCTCTGATACCAATTGTTATTCCCAATCAATACAACAAGAATTACAGAAGGGGGGTTGAATGTAATTCTGTCTTCTTTTCTGATTTTAAGAATGTTCTTACTATAATTGTGTTTGATTTTGCAAGAAGTGCGGAATGAAAGTAAAATGGAAATCAAAACACAAAGCAATAAAACACAAGGCTTTAAAACTTTCTGGTTGATTTGAACTTATCCACCATAGATATATATATATATATATAAAGATGAGAACTCTGTGATGCTTGAATAGAACACAGCTGCTTACAAGTGAACTTACAGAAATTACAAAGAGATGCTTAACAGGTACAACTTTATCCATATCTCTGAAAATAATACTTACTTAGTTAAATTGTTCTACTTGCTACACTTGGTTTATATACTACCAAGTTACATGATAAAAAGACAAACAAGTAAAACAAAAATTGTTTCTAGTCTAGTTTCATGCTACTTCATTACTCTATCCAGCATCTTTGAATATCTTCATAATTGCATGGAAATGGTAATGCTTCTATGTTCTCTAAATCCTGCAATTAGGCTGCCACATTCCATTTGCAAACACATGACGCATGTGACTGTGTTGTCACTGCCAACTACTATTTTATATTATGATCATCCGCCGGGACTATGTTGGTCATCCGTCGGGAGCCATGTTGATTATCTGTCGGGAGCCTTTCTGTCACTTGACTCTATTTCACTTATACAGAATTAGAAGACATCTTATATTTAGAATTAAGCAACCTATTCTGCATATCAATCTAGTAGTCAACATGACTTAAAGAATCCTACAACATCTACTAATACATTGTTGTTTGCAGGCATGTGCTACAAGACTTATTATTACATAAGCTACACTCTTGATGGATGTTTAGATGTCATCCACCGGGACTATAAAATTCATCCGTCGGGACTATTGTAGAACATCCATCGAGAGCTACAAAAACACTAAGTTAAATCTACTTAGGTATTTTGTTCAACTTATAATCAAGTTCACAACATATTCCTAACAGGATGAACGGTCTATTTTCTACGAATAAAATAAGAATAATTCAATTAATAATAATATTAATTGAATATTCAATGCTAATATATATTTTAAAAAAAACTCAAAATAATCCTAAAATATTATTTGGCTTAATTAGAAATAATTACACTTCATTCAACTATTTATAAATAAAATTAATTGATTAATTAAATTAATCAATTAATTAAATGAATAAATAATTAATCGAAACAAATTATAAATAATTAAATCAAATTATGATTTTCAAAAATAATAAAAGATAATTATTTGAAATTATATAGATATTTTATAAAAAAAATCGAAATAACATCTATGTAAAACGGACTTTTCCCCGAGGTCAGAATCCCTCAAAATCAATTCCAAACAATACAATCCAACTTTACTTTAATAAGATCAATAAATTTAAAACACACAATAATTTATATTTGCATATATAAACACGCCAGAAACGAAAAACACGGCCAAAAGGGACTTCTACAACAATTTCTGAAAATTATAAAATAAATATTACACTAACATGCTATAATTTACACAAGTACGAAAGCGGAATTTCGAAATCGTTACCCAGAATAAATTCTGATCACCCCGAAGAGAATATATGATGTCCGGAAAATATCTCAAGAAAAATCCAAAATTCTTAGCCATAGACATAAACATGCTGAAATGCCATGTGGAGTAATAAACACCGTCAAACTCTTTTTTCTATGCCCCGAAAATAAATCAACACGAAAATATTCCAAGCAAATTATTTCCTCAAAACCTTAAAATATATATACCTATGCGTAGGTATCGAAGCGTTGATCATTTATATATATAACAATTGAAATTTGGACGGACGGTTGAGAAGATATGAATTTTTGAAAATTAAAAGTATAAAACAGGGAGAGACAGAAGAGAGAGAAGGGAGAGAGGAGTATTGTTTTTGGTAAAAGGAAATTGGGGGGTGTTAACGTGGGTAAAGAAATAGGGGGGTTGGTTTTCCAGGTGGGATGCGGGGTTGGGCTGGTAACACGTTTTTGTTTTTTGACTAAAATCAATACAACAAAATTAATATTAGCCCAAAATTAATAAATAGCGGGGAATAATATTTAATTAGATAAATATAAAATTTATAAAAATATTCTCCAAAAATTATAAATATTTCAAAAATGTAAAAATATAAAATATTCGGAAGTCCCACGATTTTATAAAAATAAAAGTCTGATTCTTGTGGGGTTTGACGTCCCGATAGGGCCCAGTCCGATAATTTTTATAAAACCAAAATATTTTCTAAATTAATAGTAAAGCCCGAAAATAAATATAATATATGGAAAAGCCCGCAAAATGAGATAAAACAAGTACCTCGCTAAAAATGCACTTTAACACGCGTCCAGCTTGCGGGTAATTTCATACAAATGCATTTTAAACACGTAATGAACATCCGAAAAATACCCTGGTCCTTACAGGACCACATACAACTCCACCGAATATTAAATCATGGTCAAACACATTTTTAATAATATTAAACACATAATGATTCATTTAATACTTAACAAAATAGCTGCAAAATATTATTTTTAAATATTTTTAAACCTCACCCTATGCCCGGGTGAACACGGTTAAAATACCAAAAAATATTTCAGACACAAATAAAATATTGAGGCGAGTAAAATATCCACTTGATCCCCAAGACTTGAAAACACACTCAGTTTTATCGATATCGACAAAACAATCGTCTTTCAGATAAAATTTTAAATTGTAAAAGTAATTAAATACTTTCACAATAATAACAAGGATTGAGACCAACTACCAATTAGCAAATTACCATTTAATAAAATGAACATGTCAAATAGGAATAAAATATCCATAATTTTATTCCTTCTAAATCAGAAAATCACATAAATATATTCAAGGAATAATAATACTAATTGCTGAAAATCCGGGATATCACAATCTACTCTCCTTATAAGGATTTCGTCCTCGGAATCAGCAGAAGAGAACACTAGGGGTCTTCTTGCCAACTTTCTATTTCTTACAACATCACTTTTTTCTGAAATCTTAAATAAAAACTCAGATTCCTTATATAACATAATTATCACGGGAGTTTCACTCCTCATAATTGTTCCATCCACATACCATTTGACCAACTTCTTAATAGGATATCCTTTATTGATAGAGAGAAAAAGATGGAGAGTGATAAAAAGAAAGAGAAAGAAAAGGAGATAGAGAGAGAGAGAGAAAGAAAGAAAGAACAAGCTGACTTTGCTATACACCACTGATATTATAATCGTATTGCCATTCACCATTGTCGTTCTTGGTAATCCCATTACAAACTCTTACTTTGACTTGACTAGCTTAACTCATCTCAAGTCAATTGGCATACCTTTAAATATTTCAAATGATAAAATAGTGAAATTCTGAAAAGAAAAGGATCTCATACCTAACACATGTTCCACAACTGTGATTTTCAAAATATGAATTTTTGAGTACAATTTGTTGGAATAAAAGAATAATCGTGAGATCAATATGATCAAAAGAACTTATGTTGCGTGCCTTAGTTAAAACACTTACAAGTGAAGGTAATTAGCCTTTTTGTAATGCACAACACACCAGTGATGGCATCCCATCTAAATCCTATCACACAGACAGAGAGTCCTGACGTCCCTTATAAATAAGGTTGTTCATCTCAGTCAGGGTAAAAGAATATGAAAAGAATTCAAAATCAAATGAATAATAAAAGGTTTATAATAAATGCCTTGTTAAGGAAACCCTCGGACCAAAAATGAAAAGATTTGAAAGCTGATATTTCTGGAGGAAATGAAATCCAGAAAACAAAATTCTAGCACAAAATGGCCAAGTGGTGTCACATCACCAAGAAAACTATCCCCCATATAGGAAATGCGGAAACTTCACTATCAGAACTTGACAGAGCTATCAAAACCTGAAAATTTGGGTTCATGACAGTCTCTGGAAACTTTAAAACACAAACATGTTTGAAAACGAGGGTTAGGGAATATATCCTCCAACTGATACGTCTCTTTGAGAGATGTCAAAAGAAGTTATAGAAAGAGAAGGTATTGCCAAGGTCTTAATACTTATCTCCTTTTTGAACTCTTGGGTTGACTCGTCATCTGATTCTAGACACTTTTTATGTTCTAGGGATATCGATAATCTTCATCGCCGTTGAATCGTAGTAGCCTCGGTAGATTCCACAATAGATGTTTACTACTGCCAGGAGTTTTATCCAGCTCAACACAACCATAACAAACGAATGCGGCTATCTTAGATTACTCGTTGGTACCATATCCAATAGTCCAACAGGAACTCGATATGAGCTCAAGCTTCCTTGCATAACTATACACACTCCTATATACTCTCGTTTCTAGTTTACTATAACCTCAGCTCTGATACCAACCTGTGAAGCTCCCAAATCCGGGGTCAGAGGATTTGGTCGTCACTATGAAACCTCAATCCAAAATAACCTGTTTAATCAAAAAATAAATTCCAGCAACTCAAATATAGCATATGTGACCCCAAACTACACCAAGATCTTTTTAGGTTATAGTTCTAGAAATAAGATATCCAAATTCCATAAATAAAATTTTCACTTTCTTTTAAAACATCTTTTCAACAAATTCCCAAACTCAAAACTCAACCCGCTAGTATAATTTCGGAAAGAAGTATACTAGGCCCAAATATAAGATAACATAACTAATATATAAACAAACAACTTTACACAATATAACTTACACTAGTTCATAAACCCTAGACCAACCACCTTTCAATAGCTTCTTCTTTGTTTTCTCGAATTACGCGGCTAAACAGCGCAAGCTAATCCTCACTGGAAGGTTAAATTTATAAAAAATAGGCAAGTATGAGCGAAATAAATGCTCAGCAAGTTCATTATAACATGTATATGGTCTTTTGATATAGAAATCCATATCTGCAATAGAGCAGAACATTTAAAATCAAAATTGCTGAACTAGAAAATTTAGTAAATGAAATCCCATAATTGGTTCCTTAAATGTATTTAAAATCCATTTGATATTTTCGAACGAAAATGCTTCATCAATACTTTAAATCTCGACGAGAATAAAACTCCTAAAATAGTGTTTACATGAATATCATAAATAGCAATATGAAACAGTGATTATAAACTGAATCATGAACTCATTCAAAACCCAACTCTTGAAATTAATACTCATTTTGATGTCATATCAAATTAGATATTAATAAGTACTTTGATGCTAATAACATCCCATACTGAAGTCAACATCAATCATCTACATTAATACCACATTTGATATTTAACAACAAACTAAACATCAACATCAACCAGAAAATGAATCAAAACTTCATTTTCACCTTTTCAAAACAGAAGCACAGAATAAATCATTTATGTATGATTATCAGCAACAGTATTATGCTGATAAAAAATGAACAACAGATAATCAATGATATCTAAATAATTGAAGCTAACAGTATGCTTATAAAATAGTAAGCAATAAGTTTTAGATTGGGAATCACAATATTCTGGCGGATGCCTTATCACATGTTGATCAGCCACTGTGATAGAGCTTGATCATAATTCATTGAATTCAGATCCCAAACACGAGTACTCAAACAAAAGCTACAAACTGGCCATAACCAATATGTACTTTAATAAAAAGGCTCACTTTGGCCAAAGGACAAAATTGTATTAACATATTTCAGTTAACACAAAGCCCTAATGCTGGACCGTCCGCCCGGGCCACTTACGCATCTTCCAATCAAAATAATTTTCCCTCATAAAGGAATTGAATCAATTGATATCCTATCATAATCTACTCCCCATTTCACATGGTTCGGAGAAATCTCAACAACTGATGGC